>NC_062528.1:12453748-12603748 GCF_022655615.1 Tachysurus fulvidraco | reverse complement strand
ATTCTATTTCTTGTGTCTTATA
Source organism: Tachysurus fulvidraco (assembly GCF_022655615.1). NCBI lineage: Eukaryota > Metazoa > Chordata > Actinopteri > Siluriformes > Bagridae > Tachysurus > Tachysurus fulvidraco. The sequence goes on along the minus strand of NC_062528.1, from coordinate 12,603,726 downwards.
TATTTATGTTGCAACCCTAACCATATAATGTGTAAAGAAGGAACAACAACAACAACAACAAAATGCATTGGAGAATAATCATCTAAAAGACCAAATTACTAAATCACAGCATGTTACAAATTTGGAATTTAATTATTTAAATCTTTTTCTTCTTTTTATGATTTATTGGTGTTGGCATTAACATAGCTGGCTTGGTTCTTCCAGGATCTGCACGAGTTTTGTCTGGGGACTCTGGCTGTGTTCCACTTCAAAACATATTGATGGTTAATTTTTGTTTGCCTCCAGGGTGTTGGGATAAACTATGGATCCACATCATCCAGAATGGAGCCAATACTGAAGATAAAAATAAATAAAATAATACATTTATTGAAAGAAAGCAAGAATGGCATTCCGTTAAGATTTTAAAAAGTCTGTAGCCTGAAATCAGCGCTAAGAAAAAAATATGTTTTGTGAAGTATGGGTATTCCCTGGATGATTTTGAGGCTCTATATCCCATTGGGAATTTAATTATTATATGGTGCTTATACTCTTACAAAAAGCAATGATCCTTTCTTTATTTGGCACTAACCTCTATGGTCTTTGGTGACTCTGTCCTTGGTGCTGAAGAAGCAAAAACCCCCACTGAATTAAGCCCTTGTTTGCACTAATATCCCTCGGGCACTGCAGCCTTTTAATCCCCTCTCTGATTTTTTTTCTCATATCATATGCTTTTTCAGAAGGGTCAAATAGTTATACAACAGAATCCCTTCTCATCTATATAAATGTGCTTTCTCATAGTTCCTGCCAAATGCAATGGCAAGGGAACTGGGGATAGGTGGTAATTAGTAAATGTACAGAATACTGACATGTATGTGGAAAAAAAAACTGCTTTCAGGAATCCATTGATTAAGAGGAATAGAAGAATGTGACTCTTCTCTTACCAGGGGCTTAAATGTGTACCTTGCTTCCAGGTCTATCTGTCTGCTATAATCTGAGTATGTAACTGTTAAAAATGTGTATATTGAGAAATGGGATATCAAATCATCAGAATACCAAGCTTTAGTCATTAACAGTTGCCCGTACACTTGTTGTGATCCCACATTCATGAATACAGGACAGTGAATATATTTGGTTGTGCTGCCCTCTAGTGGACTGAGCTTATTTCAGCTCTAGAATAACGTTCTCTTTGCTGACATGATGCTTTGTTGCATCTTTTGCTTATTCACCCTTACTGCTGGGTGCAGGATGGAAATACACCTTTGAGCCTATACAAGGAGATATTTAATTTGTAATTTAAATTTTGAATCCGCCTAGTGGCAAAGTACATGAAGACAACATACTGAACTCAACACAGATAGTAACAAGGGCTTCAATTCCAACCCCAGCATTGTAACTGTGGGACATCAACTTTACAATCTGCATACTGCATTTGTGTATCTATCCATGTATATTTTAACTTTTGCTTTTTTCTATACAGGAGTTTGTTTCCTATGCTTGGTGGATGTGGTTCCAGTTAAGAATGAAGATGGACTGGTCATCATGTTCATCCTGAATTTTGAGCTGGCAGATCAGCAGGACATCATTGCTAACAACTCGCCCCTAAAGGAGCACAACTACAGATTCTCAATTCCATGGCTTTCTAAAGGTTTTCACATTAGACAATACTACTTTATGATTAATCCTGTAATCAAGTATTTAATTGAATGCAAAATCTCATTCTCTCTGCCACAGCTTGCAGACACAGGTTCAGGCTGCCCCGGCCTCTGTGTAGCTCTCTAAGCAGCAGCAAGTCATCTTTGCCTGATGATGCTGAATTGGGTCAAATGCAAAAAATGCCACACATGGGCCATGAGTCAGTGGCCTTGGACAAACTATTGTCCCTGCCAGAACGTTCGGCACTAGGTCGGCTCCCATTGCTCTTGTGGGATGATGAACATCTAGAGCCTCACTGTGAGCTTCAGTCCACACCACCATCTGAAACTCCTTGCCATGACTTTTCCTCATGGCTTGACTGTCCGAAAAATTCACCCTCTAACTGCAGCATATCCCACAGTCGCTCATGTGAAAGCCTTTGTAGCACACGCCACTTGCCCTCTACCAGTGTTTGCACCATGGACAGAAAGCTTCCCATCAGACCCAACAACATGGGTGAGGATAGAGTTAGGTTCACAATTCCAACAGTGAAATTGAACAAAATAATTTTAAGAAACAAATTATTACTTGTGGTAACCATTTATGGCAATACTAGGCATAACTGTACTACTTGATCTCAATAGTAAGTATAGATAATTTTAATGTTGGTATATATATATATGTCTTTAGATAACAAAATTAGATGCATAATGCCTTACATTTAGTCTGTTGTTTGTCCAGGTACCATGCATCATAATGCCAGTCTGCCTAACTCTATATCAGATTCAGACCTGATGCGGTTCCGTGTGGTAAATACGAGTCCTATAGCATCATACAACTTAACTGACTTCAAACCAGATCCCTTGGTGACACTCTCTTCCAGTGAGATTGATATAATTGCACCATGCAAGTTGATTGATCGCACACACAATGTGACTGAGAAAGTCACTCAGGTAAGTAAAAAACATCTCAGTTGAAACTAACAAAAGTTGAAAACTTGAAGATTCTCAAATGTTGTATGGAGTATTTTATAGTCAGAAAGCAGTCCAAGTAAAGCCCTTTAATGAAAATAAGAGCCCTTATTTAGCCACAGAACCCTTAAAGTAGCATTGCAAATTGTTTCTTTTGTTATTTCCTTTGCATTATCAGTTTAGAATTATAACACAACCAGGTGAAATCAAATGTGTGCGCACCAGGTGCATTGGCCCAGCAACCTATTTTTGTCACCTCTGAGTTGCCGATATCTGTGCCAGAATGAAATTTCCTAATGTGGATAAATGGGCCTTTCTGATTGGTGTAACCCTGCATGGAAAAGAGAAGAATCCATAACCATACTCATACTAATCCTTCAATATTAAATTAATATTTTAGCAGTCTTCCCTAGAGTCTTAACCCATTTAAAGAGACTTTATCTCATCTATCACCCTTTCAATGTCATAGAAGTATGTGATTCTTAGCCAAACAGCTGTGATCCTGTTTCTATCTGCTAATGTGCATTTACTTGCCCTTCCTTTCTGTATATAATAGACATCAAAATACTTTTGCAGGAGTAAAGTGGTTCTCAGTCTGATTCAGAAGTGCTTAATGTCACCCAATTTAGACAAGTCCCATTTAATTTATAACAAAGTATGTGTGTAAATGTTGAGTAAATCAAGTCTTGCATAAGATGCAAAAATTACGTAATCTGTTAGTATTTTGGATAAACAAGCAACCATCTGGTGTTTATATTTTTAAATTCCAGAAATCCTTATTTAATTTAGGAATGAGGTATCAAAATCATTCTGACCAAAACTAGCTATATGGAAAGGGTCCTTAAAACACACAAATTTCCAGACTTTTCTGTGGTTTGAAATCAAAGTGGTTGCACAATCTACCATGCTAGAATATACTCTGAGTTCTCCTCTATATGAAATGCTTTTCCTTCACTTTCAGGCAGATTTTACATTATTTTTATTTTTACTCAAATGTTATCTCTCTGAATTCACTTACATCTGCTGACTAACTGCTGACATTGTTGTGGTGTCCTGCTTGGAATGAATCCTTTATATTTAATATTGCCAAAACCAAGCCATATGGTAAGTCCTGTACCAAGTGTGAAATGTTCAGTCTCACAGAGACCAAGCATTAGTAGGTAGTGTTACAGCCACTTTTGCTCAAACTTATCTCAATCACAATGGAACCAATAACACTAAGGAAAAACAAAAACGGAAGTATTTTATCTACTGTATCTGGTACAAACACAAATACGGAAAAAATGCTATAGTGTCACCACTTGGCCAGGCTGGGTCTTTACATAGAAGTTGACTCATGCTGTGCGGAGTACCTAAAATTATAAAAGACTGCAGCATGTTCCAAATCCTGCTAGCACAGTACTAGTATGCATCACTCCAATTTGTTTTCCTTGTTTTTCTGCAAACAATTAACACAGATTAAAAATGTTATTTAATTTTAACTTAGAAACCTTAATATGTGCCTTGATCTAAGCATTATATTTGACACTGCCTCTTCAGTACCCCTTAATCTGTAATCTGTTAGAGTAAAGGTGCAAGTGGTCTCTAAAGGCTTTATTTGACTCTGTCTCAAAGGGTTATTGTGGGAAGACATCATATTAATTAAAACTCTCGAGCTAGGATACGGACAGGCCCCCAATGTAATTACAGCTTGGTTCAAACGGGATTTGCACTGGAAAGGGAGTGTCTCTCTCTCTCTCTCTCTCTCTCTCTCTCTCTCTCTCTCTCTCTCTCTCTCTCTCTCTCTCTCTCTCTCTTTGTGTGTGTGTGTGTGTGTGTGTGTGTGTGTGTGTGTGTGTGTGTGTGTGTGTGTGTGTGTGTGTGTGTGTGTGTGTGTGTGTGTGTGTGTGTGTGTGTGTGACACAAACACAAATGCACAGCAAGAGAAATTCTTATTTCAAACTCGGTTTCTTAATGTGGCAATGGCAAGGGTCTAATTCCATGCCTTCATTGAGATTCTTGCTGAAGGTATGTATTTTATTTTAGGTATTTTAATAATTTTGGCCTAATTGTTTAGAGAAAGTCATATGATACACTGTTAAAAATATAATTGCATTAGTATTGAATCTAATGAGAATAGGTTTTCTTAGAACAAGCATAGATACTTTCTGATAGTGTTGGAGAGGAAAGTTTTAAATTATTATAATGTTTTACATAGCATTTTGCTCATTTTCACAAAAAGTGACAACGATTTTGTAATTCAATAATTATTAACATATTCCTCCTTAGGTACTGTCTCTGAGTGCTGATGTCCTCCCTGAGTACAAGCTACAGGCTCCACGCATCCACAAGTGGACCATCCTTCACTATAGTCCCTTCAAGGCTGTATGGGACTGGGTTATTCTGTTACTGGTTATCTATACGGCCATCTTCACACCATACTCAGCAGCGTTTCTGCTAAGTGATGAGGAGGAGGCTGCCAGGCAGCAATGTGGATACTCCTGCAGTCCTCTCAATGTGGTGGATCTCATTGTAGACATAATGTTTGTTATTGATATTGTCATTAACTTTCGAACAACTTACGTCAATACCAATGACGAGGTGGTCAGCCAGCCTGGCCGCATAGCTGTGCACTATTTTAAAGGTTGGTTCCTCATCGACTTGGTGGCTGCCATTCCATTTGACCTGCTTATCTACCGCTCTGGAGAGGAAGTGAGAAGACTCACTAAATCTTTGCACTCACATACCACTCACCACCTAACATGACTGCACATGAATGCAGAGATTTTTAAGCTTTGAAATTTCCATTGTTCTTTCTTTTCCAGACAACTACTCTCATTGGTCTGCTTAAAACCGCTCGGCTGCTGCGATTAGTACGTGTGGCACGTAAACTGGACAGATACTCAGAGTATGGTGCAGCAGTGCTCTTCCTTCTCATGTGCACCTTTGCATTAATCGCACACTGGCTTGCATGCATCTGGTATGCAATTGGGAACGTTGAGAGAAGTGGTTCATCACGAATCGGCTGGCTAGACTCACTCGGAGAACAACTTGGCAAGCCATATAATGACACAGTTCCAGCCTCTGGACCTACCATTAAAGACAAGTATGTCACTGCTCTTTACTTCACCTTCAGCAGTCTGACCAGTGTAGGCTTTGGGAATGTCTCACCAAACACCAACCCAGAGAAGATCTTTTCAATTTGTGTTATGCTCATTGGTGGTGAGTATTCTTTAGAATTCAAGAAACAGAATCTTATTTATACAGTATCTATATGTTTCCACTACATATTATAACTGAAATCATTTATTTATATGTTACTCTGCCTGCATAGATATTTTTGAAGTTTCTAGTACAAGTTTCAGAGAAATATTTCAGAGTATACTTGAAATTCTTAACTTTCTGACTGGTTTCTACAAAGTTCTAACTTCTAAAATGTTTCTAAATTCTTATTGCTTAAAAAGAACTTCTAGAAATTCACTGTAAAATACCATATTTGTTTTTAACTGTGGAAAGAAGGAAGGCATAGTGTTAGTTGTTGTTTTTTGTTTTGTTTATTTGCTTTCGCTTTGTACAGCACTGATGTATGCCAGTATCTTTGGGAATGTGTCAGCAATTATCCAGAGACTTTACTCTGGAACTGCTCGCTACCACACACAGATGCTACGAGTGCGAGAGTTCATTCGCTTCCACCAGATCCCCAATCCACTGAGGCAGAGACTAGAGGAGTATTTCCAACATGCTTGGTCCTACACCAATGGCATTGATATGAATGCTGTATGTCTTTTTCGCCTTATATTTAATTTTCTCATTTTTAAAAGCATCTGTTAAATGACTAAATGTGAAAAACAGCATCTGTTAAATGACTAAATGTGTTTATAGTTATAAATAAACATGGTGGTGCTAGATGTGTGGCAAATTCATTTGAAAACATAATAATGCTCACTTCTGTATCTCTCTTCTATGCTGATCAGGTGCTGAAGGGTTTTCCTGAATGCTTACAAGCAGACATATGCCTGCATCTGAACCGCACTCTGCTACAGAACTGCAAAGCTTTTAAAGGCTCCACCAAAGGATGTTTACGTGCACTAGCCATGAAATTTAAAACAACTCACGCTCCACCAGGTGACACTTTGGTCCATGCAGGCGATGTCATTTCAGCACTCTACTTTATCTCCCGAGGCTCCATTGAAATCTTGAGAAGGGATGTGGTAGTAGCCATCCTGGGTAAGGAGTTAGGGGTTTTAAATTCTTTTAAATGTTTTTACACCTTTACAATTGTGTAAACACATCTGTTTATGTCCTAGCATGAAGTTTAATAATGTGAAAAAGGCATTGTCTTGTGATCAGTATTATATAGATTCATATTACTGTAAAACATAGCATTTAGTACAAATAACACCCTATGCCTAACCCAATATATTGCATGTTTACAGAATCAGCTTCAGCTATGATATCTGCTTTTCATACTAATGCTGTGCTAGTTTAATAAGCTGTTATTTTGCATCTTTTTGGGTGCCATTGCTCGTTTAGATTGCACGTAAATCAGACATTAGTAAAATGATTTAATGTATTATTCATTTGGTGTAATCCTGTAGGAAAGAATGATATATTTGGGGAACACATTAATCTGTACACAAGGTCTGGTAAGTCATGTGCTGATGTAAGAGCACTGACCTACTGTGATCTGCACAAAATCCAGAGGGAGGATGTTCTGGAGGTTCTTGACATGTATCCAGAATTCTCAGATAACTTCTGGAGCAACCTGGAGATCACCTTCAGCCTCAGAGACGTAGGTACCTATGCTGAAAAAATAAAGAAATAATCAAAATTGAAAAAACACAATGCATTTGTTTCAAAATTGTCACTCAACAGACTACAACTATTTCTGGGTCTGTGAACAATGAAGAGTCACAAAAGGCCTACATGAAACATATGAAAAGATCAACACTTTCCTCCCATTGCAGTAATGAGAAAGGTACCATGTTACAATTAACCTATATATTTATTAGATGAAAGCAGCACTTTAGGAATTTAGAATTTAGACTTGTGTTCTATTTACTGTTATTAGCTAACACAGTGAAGACAGAGGCCAAACTCAACAGGATGTCTCATCAGCCTTTGAGAAGCAGGCAGCATGAGGAAAAAGAATGCAAAGTTTATCAGGACCTGGATTCCTCATCTTCTCCAACCAGCAGTGATGGAGAGAATGAGTCTAGACAAACCTTATTGCACAGTCACAGTCCCAGATTTCACATAAGCAAAAAAAGAGAGCAGATAAGTTTGAACAATTTCTCAGGTATGATATAAAGAAATACAACTTAAATGATGTGCTTGCTTTACTTTTTCCTCCATTTAAGTGGGTACCAAATCATGTGTAACTACTCAACTTCTTATGCTGAGTAGTGATGTGTCTGGGATTTAACACTTAAACCAGTTTTTTTTTTTTCAGGAGTCTCCAAAAGATTTAGCTTCTGGGGAGAAAGTCATGGGCATCAGTACCAGCAAGTGCCCAGCCACAGTATGACCTGTCCTCCTCCCTCATCTCCATCTATGGGTTTTTCGCACAGTGCCACCCACCGTCAAAGCAGTCAGGTGGAAAACAGACTGAAACTACTGCAGAGACAGCTTCATAGGTGACTGCCTTATTTTTTATTAGTCTCCAGCAGTTGAGGTATATTACTGATGTACATGTAGGATTTAGTTTTCTTTGTTGTTCTTCCACAGCCTAGAGTCTCGTATGTCCACAGACATTGGAACCATCATGCAGTTTCTTCAGAGACAGATGTCTCTTGTCCCACCATCTTATAGTGCTGTGACCTCCCCACCCGAATCATCTCCAAATCCACCCAAACTTGGACAAAAGCTAGTACAACCTGTCAATCCGTTAGAAACAGAGACATCAGCTCTTCACTCTCAGGTACCATCAAATCACTGAAATCATTTACTAAGATGTACATATTTGCTGAAAGATTGCTGACATTGTTTTAATAAATTGTTGTATGTAATCATCCTAAGCCAGTTTTACACTCTATTATAACAGTTATAACTTGTCATACTATACAAGATTAACCCCAAAAAAATCCCTTGAGCTTGTTCTATAATAGACTGTGCAATAACAAGGTCTTCTAACCATAAACCTGCAATTAAAGAAAATTACTGTGTTCTGCTTGTGGCATCAATCAGCACCATCTGGGCTTGTACAGAAAATGGGGTTGTGTAAATAGAAATAAGCCCTTGTTGTAATAGACACAATAAAAACATTAAAAAGCAAAAAAAGATGAGTTTATGTAATAAGATTTGTTTTTCCTAACCATTACCATGCACTGTAGCTTTGCAGCTCACTTTATGAGGAGCCATGCAAGTAGGAAGTTAATGTTCTATTAATGAATATAATAAGGTCAGTATTTAAATGATCACTTGCTCAAAAATAAATATTTAATTTTAATTTTGTGTTTCAAGTTTTGTGTCATCAAATTCTGACCTTACTCATATTAGACTTTTAATCAAAACAGATCCTCACATTGCATGAACTTCCATCTTTAGGGGCAATAGCACTAAATTATTGTGTAGTATAAACCTGACTATAAGTAGTCTAATATTGTAGCATTTTCCAAACAATGGACTGTTAGCACTGTTTTTGCAGTTGACTTTAAAAATGTTATAGTTCTACATAGTTCTATAGTTGTCTTTTATGTTTTGATGTAACCATGGCAAACTAAGACTATGCAATCATGTATGACCCTCACAAAATGTTATACATTTTACCATCTTGTATTATTTTTTACTTAATATGTGATCATGAAGATATTATCTCTACTAATTCATGTGAGCTCCTGCAGGGTAGTAAGGATTTCAAGATCCAAGATTGTCCTGAGAGTCTGCGCTTTGACCTGGATGTCCTGAATGCATGTGAAGCACAACTGACCAAATCCAGCAGTCCTGAGATTCTTAGCAATGTCACAACCACTGTTCCCGAAAGGCAAGATGTGGACATGATTGGTCCACTCTGGAATCCTAGTCCAGAAATAGGGTTCTATGAAACTATTAATCATCATCACCCTCAAATAAGGCAAGATATAATGTCTTCTGAAAGTGCAAGACGCCTTTCTTTGCAAGGTCAACGCACAACAAATAAATGCTCCTCAATTCAGCAAAGACATGCTTCTGATCCTGGATGTTAAAAAAATTGTCAAATAAAAAGTCATTAATATTCTTATTTAAGGATAAAGAAGAACTATGACGACAATATTATATGTGTGGAATATTGTATTTGAACATGCCTAGTCATTAACAAAGTGAGTATGGCAGTATGTACAGTATGCTTGCTGTACAAAATTTTTCCTAGCTTTATTTGAGTTTACTTAGGTTACAATAAAATTACTAAAAGTACATTAAACCTTTTTTTGGCAATCTACACTGCTTTACTTTTAAGTAATAGTAAAATAAAAGTGCACTGATATCTAATTAAGGCAAAATACCTTAGAGTCTATTAGATTTATTAGATTTCTCACTGAAGTCAAATACATTATACATTTACTGAGCACATCATTAGGAAACCCTGTATGCTTATACATTCATACAACTGTCTAATAATCATGGGGCAGCAGTGCACTGCATAAAATCACACTTTTGGCCTGTTAAAAGCAACCAATCATCACTTGAACTGCAACGCCTATTGTTGTTCACCATGTGCATCACTTCATGGCCACAATGTACTCATCTTCTGCTGGCTACTTCAAGCATGCTTCAACATGTCACAAAGCAAAAGTCATCACAGACTGGTTTCTTGAACGTGACAGTCCTGTTCATTGTTTCTGAATTCAAGAGAGTATCATTGGGATGTGGTACAATGGGAAATTCTCAGCATAAAAGTGCACCTGAGATTTTTGCAGGAACTTTGTGATGCAATCATATCAATATGAACATGAAAGATCTCAAAGGAATGCAACATCCTGTGGAATATAGACCGCAAAGAAATGAGCCTGTTTCAAGAGCAATGTGACACGCTAACCCAATTTTAGTTGTGATCCTAGAAGAGTTCATTGACTTGACAGCACCAGAAATAAACATTTCTGACTGAACAATGTTTCTGATGAAATCATAGCCTGCAATAAATTTAAAACAACTGAGTACAAACTCTTGAAAAGTGATAGGACCATGAGACTTTGTTCCACCCAGTTAAATATTTCATATATTTCATTGCACTTTATTGTATTTAGTATATTGTTTATTGTTGACTATTCTAAACCCAATTACCATCAATATCGTTGTATATTAATAAAATATTAATAAAAGAATATTTAATGAACATAAAAAATAAAGGAGTACAAAATAGGATATTGTATAAAAAAAAGTAAAATAGATATTAAAGGTTTTTACACATTCAATGTATTTACACTTTTTTTTTGAAGTGTAGAAAGACATTCTAGGAATAAACATATCTACTTGGGAACTACTGTATTATTTTACCACATTTGACAAGAATTTTCATTAAATAGTCAAGATGTTTGTGATGTTAATTCAGACTGAGCAGTCAGTGGTTGATGTGGCTTTGACCAAGGAGTCATCTGTACATCCCTACATAACGTTTACATCAATTTCTTTGTATAGCAGCATAAAATTCATTTCTCTGTATGTACTTAACTACGCTTTAGGGAAGCAGCTGACAGCAATATAAGGAGTTCATTTGAAATTGCTCAGATATTAATAAAACTTTGAATGCTATCCCAAATGACTCCATGAGTACTTGATATAAAACAAATACAATACATCATATGGGGGGCACGGTGGCTTAGTGGTTAGCAGTGGCCTCACAACTCCAGGGTTGGGGGTTCGATTCCCACCTCTGCCTTGTGTGTGTGGAGTTTGCATGTTCTCCCTTGGGGGTTTCCTCCGGGTACTCCGGTGTCCTCCCCCGGGCCAACTCTGGAAAATTGTCCGTAGTGTGTGATTGCGTGAGTGAATGAGAGTGTGTGTGTGCCCTGCGATATGTTGGCACTCCGTCCAGGGTGTATCCTCCTCGATGCCCGATGACGCCTGAGATAGGCACAGGCTCCACGTGACCCGAGAAGTTCGGATAAGCGGTAGAAAATGAATGAATGAATGAATGAATGAATGAATGAATGAATGAATGTGTATATGTACGTATGTATATTTGCAAGATTTGGTATATCTGTATATCCAGGAAAAAGGAACCAAATAAATCATTACTCTAGGAAAAAAAGGTACTTAGGGAAAGCTGAAGATGCTGTTAAAATTAAGAACGATGGTGTGTCTCATGTGTGCTATGTTTCATAGACGTGATTGGATGAACCTTGGAGGGGGCGGGGTTTGCGTGTGTGTGTGTGTGTGTGTGTGTGTGTGTGTGTGTGTGTGTGTGTGTGTGTGTGTGTGTGTGTGTGTGTGTGTGTGTGTGTGTGTGTGTCGTACGGATTGAGCGCAGAGGTGCACCTGACCGTGAACAGAAACAAACGCATCATTCCTGTTTTAAAACATTTCAGCGGTGAGTAAACCTTTAATACTGATATGAAGCAAAGGCAGTGTGTCTGCAGTGGAAAATAATACACCGACATGGCCAAATAATCGATGTTATGACCTGATGAAAAGGGATGAGCTTAAAATAGAAGATAATTGCGCGTAATGGAAGTATAATGCCTTAATCGATGCTCGTGCGTTTGGAGACCTTTGCATACATTGACTTTGCGGGGATTGTTGTTCTCCATGCTGTTAATACGTTATAAACGGGTTAATCATTCGGAATGTCGCATGTATAGCTTTCTCATTTCACTCAGATCATCAGTGAAGGGCAGATATTTTCTTTGGTTTGTCATGGTGACAGGATGTGGAGGATGCTCTGGACTGATGCCTGTTTGTGTTTATTGCGTTTTATGGCGCTGGAGATGTTTTAGGCCTGTTGTTGACGTCACTGACTCGCTATAGTCAGAGGATTTTGCGTGACATCAGAAGTCGAAAACTGCGCCAGAAAAAGACGCAGACATTTCGTCTGAGATTGAAAACCGAGTCTGGAATCTTAATTATTAGAACTAAGAAACATTAAGTGACAATTAGTGCTTGTTTTATGATGCGTAATTGCTGTAGTTGTGTTTTAAGCTAACGACATAAAGGTATAGAATTAAGACCAGACTGATCACGTACAGAAAGCAGTTTGGTGGAACAAAGCAATGGGATGCAGCTGTTTACAGTTTCACACAAGGTTTCATCTTTCATTAATCTGACACTAGAAGGGTCAAAGATGAATTGATTCTCCTCTAAAGCAGAATACAGCTTTTTTCTAATTGTACTAGCCCTATCACAATGATGCATTTGCATAGATAAAGCTGTTACAGTGAGACATTTCACTTTTTTATGACTATGTTATTTAAATAAAATCTAAATTTGATGTGTATGTAAATATCAGCTTCGGTTTAGTTATGCATAACCGTATTTTTTCTGAAATGTCATTTGTCTAGCTTGAAACAGATTTTTTAAATATAAAAAGTTTTAAAATAAATTCTTGTTCATTTGCTTTTTGTAACCCATGTTTAATTATAGCTTACACTTCAGTAATGGCTTTGTTTGAGCTGTAGACAAAATGGCATTAGTCTTGTATTGTTTGAGCTTATTTTGATATGGTGATATTATAATATATTGTAACAGCACTATACAGGCTTCGTTCATTCTTATAACTGCTATGGCCTTTGCAAAACTCATATCTTAGAGGACTGTACATTATTGTACTGAGAACATCCTGACAATCCCATTGAGTTGTCCTGGAGGTGTTTTGATTCATGCTGCTATTCACATGATCTACTGTAACAGACATAATCATTTTGTTTATCAAATGTCAGTTTTTAATTTTCTAACATGTCTCCAAGTATTTTATCAAGTTGCTATTGTAATATGGAACAGTATACGCATAATATAATGTTTTGCACATATTGTCCAGCCCTTACTTGCCATTTCTATCACATAAAGGACCTTGCCTGCATCAGTGGTCTTAACATTTAGATTACTACAGATGAATCTTTTGTCTGGTCTGTATATTTTCAGCCTGACCAAGACAATGGACTTTAAAGGTGACATTCATACAAATGGAGCTCATAAGTCTGGCCAGGACAATCTTTTAAAGAAAGATAATATGCCTACCCTAGAGGCAAGAAGTTTTGACAATAAAGTTGGTAACCCCATTGATAAACTTGATGGGAAAAAAGAAGGTAAGCACAAAAACCACACAGCAAAAACTTTTACAGTCATTCTAAAAGTCCTACAAAAAATAATCAAAATGTTACAAATGCCTAGTTACATGTTAGCCATATATTAGGAAAACTTCTTAAATGCATCATTGTTTTATTATGCTATTATTGACTAAATGCATTTATATTAAATATAACAATATCAATAATTAATCACATTCTTGTCTGTGTGTACTGTGTCTAGCCATAAAATCCGAGCTTGTCATATAATTTACTTACAAAAAATATTTATTAAACCATTCACTAAGAGCTAGCCCGATTCATATTCTTCATCTGTGACATACCTGACACAGACAGAATGCAGTTGAGCACTGAGATGTTCACAGCTGCTTGTATAATCATAAATATTGGCCCAGGCTCTTTTCCTGTTGTTCTGTCAGGCTGTCATGCACAGTTCATGTAGATAGCCATCAGATTGTGCCTAAAATATCAGTCTCATTCAGCTAAAGCCATGAAGCCTGATGAACAGAGATTATGTAATTCCATGACAAAAGTAAAATGTTTATATTATCATTCACTGTACTGTTTCAGACCCTAGCTTCTTTTCTGGATTTTCTGTAGGACAGATTGGGAGTCAGTGCCAAGGGTCTCTGGCAGAAAAAGGCTTTGGTCAGATCTGTAACACTGACATGTTTGGTAAGAGCAACCGCCACAAAGCATTGCAGAAAAATATTAAAAACCAGAATGAGATGCTAAAAAGCCATCATTAATTAAAGAATTAATTTCTGCAATTAGAAATCTTTGGCTTTCGTATAAAAACTTTATTGACATTGTAGTTGTCTATGAAAATGTAAATATCAGTTTACTGTAAAAAAAAAAAACAGCCTGTCCCCTCCATAAACCCCACAGCACTGTCTATTTAGCTACACTTTTATCAACACAATTTTCATTATATTTTGTAATAATGAATGATTTTGAGGCAGCACCCTACCTTCACACTATTTTGCCTGGTGTACCTGGAAAAAGATCTGCATCCATTGTGACCCTGATCGGGATGTATCAGTATTTCAAAATGAATGAGTGAATAATGATAAGTAAGAAATTTTAAGATTTTGTATATTTGTTAATATTGCTGAATCATGCTTGACATATCTGCCAAAAGATAAGAGTATATTTTAATATTATATAGTAATTAATTATATTGACTATGTGTCTTATACACATTGGTATTAGACAATTCTTTTGTCCACTGGGGAACTGTGAGTTCACATATGTAGATTCCTGTTTAAATATAACATGCTTGTAAATACCTTGTATGAAATAGACTACAGTGCCTCTTACAAAGCAGACTAGTGGTTGTATACAGAAAATAATGAATATCTGGAATTCATACTACTCATGCGGCTTATTTCTTCTGTTGTACTCTGCAGGTTTCACCCAGCAAGGAATGAATACAACTGCTAATATGAATGTGGCCCCCTTTCAGTCCACTAAACCTCCCACAATGGATGAATCTCAGAAGACATCTATCCTACATGCTAATGAACCACCAAAACCTTTCCTGGCCCCCAGTAAACCATCTGATACAAGCACTCACAATATCTTGGAAAAACCTGCAGGTAAATTATAACTTCAATTCATACTTCAAATTCATTCATAGGTCACTGTACCTTTTGAACTAACAGAGATTGTATTAACTAAAGTTTGTGGTTATTATTTCACATTAGAATGACCAGAAAAATGACTAGATTTACCCCATTAAGAACAATTTTATATTGCATTTAGATTTTCAGCATTATTTTCACTATTTTCAACCATCATTTAGTGTCCAAAATTGTTCTTAATTGTTTTATGAGCTTTGAATTTTCCACAATTATAAAAAACACAATTATATAAAACACATAATAAAAAATAAGATATTAAAAAACAACAAACAAATAATGACGAGCAGTCTGATGAAAATGTATAACTGCCTTATATAGACTGTATTTATAACTTTTTCTGTAATATTCTGTATTTACTTTAAAGTAAATATTTTTTTGTTGTGTGAGCTGATACATGTATTCCTGATTATTCCCACAATAAATCTGCAAACAGATTTATCAGCTGGGTGTCTGAAGCAAAATGTGCACAGTCACAATGCAATTAATTAATTCTGCACTCATAATGGGTTTTAACAAACCTGAAAGTCACTTCAAGGATGGTGAATGTATATGCAAATTAATCCCACAAACAGGCAAATGTTAAATTTACAGAATCCTGTTTTTGACTGTTGAAGACCAAATTATTCCATTCACTAAGCATTAAGTACGAAAACACTGAGTTGCAACAGAAAAATCTTCACAAATTGTCAAGAGCTGATGAGTTGAAATCCTGACATACCCATCTTCTGCTGGGAGCCAAGAGAGCAAATTGGCTATTGTCTCTAGGTGAGCAGGACTTCACACCGTCTCTACCTGGTCAATCACAGTGACACTTGCCAAACATGGTCCATAGGTAACCAAGCAATCAAATGTGTTCTCAAAAACGATGGCCTAATTTTGCTGAAGTAAAGTTTGTTGTATGTTATATTCACTGAACATGTAGATCACTGATGACATTTCCACAGAGCCTTTGAACACATTTTCACCTCACATTTTTCTTACATGTCTCATGAACTTTATTTACCTAGATACTAACATACAGTACAGCTTTGTTGCTGAAATTTAAACATCACTTTTGATTGTACATTTCTAATCAGCTGATATATTGAAAAACATATTTGACAGCTTTAACTTGTATATGTTAAGATATAACTGCAAATTGCTGACTTTTCTTCCATTTAGTGACAAATGTTGGATGGAGGTGCCATTTATTTTGTATTGTTAGGATCCTGTGGTGCATGGGTTATGTATTGGTCATACGCTTTGATTCCAACTGTTCACAAATTATTTGCATGTTAAAAAAAAATGACAATTCCTCTTCCTCTTTGTAAAATCAAGAAGTATGCTCTTGGACAGGTCAGGCAATGCACACCCATTCTCTCAACAAGGCAGAGCAGAGTCCCTCAGAACATTTGGGTTACCAAGGGTTTCTGCATAAAGATGCCACATCAGATGAAGGGCCCAATGAGGCTATACAGCAGAAGAGGAAAAAAAGTGAAACTAGTGAAGAGGCATGTGGTCTCCTGGAAAGCCTCAGGTCTCCTGAGAAAACCAAATCAAAAAGCTCTAGCCAAGAAGAATGTTCACCCCCTGGTAATGGTGAGACCTGGAAGAGTGAAATTCGAGAGTGGGGTGGTGGACGGATCCAGGCAAAGAAAAGTAAGAGCAGAATGAAGCTCCCTGATGAGTGGGCCAATTTACAAAATACAGGGAGCCCCTCGCTTCATCCTGACCCAAATACAGCAAAGGACATAAACAGGGAAATGCTTGTTCCTGACATGTATGAGGCCAAAGACCCTCCTAGTACTTTTGTTGAAGAAGAAAGTTTATTACCTTCTTTCACAACTGCACTTCAGTCGGCCATCCCAGCAACAATAAGTCAGGGGAATGACAACTTACTTTCTGACAACCATGGTCTATCCCAGAGCAATCAAGTGTTGGCCCCGAATTTCACGTCTGGCTTTGAAACTACTGTACATGCCATCTCTAGCCCACATGCAGACTCCAAAACATTCAAGAACAACTCATCTGTAAGTGATCCCTCCCCACCAGACACTTCCAGCACTGTAGTAAGCCAAAATCCTGCAGATCCTGCTCCCCAAACAAAGCATCAGGAACCACCACTGGCAAAGTCCCACCAAGGTTGGTGAAGAATATATGAAGATGATTTCCTTAGTGCATGGCTCAATGAAGTGGGCCCTCTTCTGTTTAAGTAGTGGCTCTAGCTGTTAGGAATACAAAAGATATTCAAGTAACAAATTGTAAATCTTATCCATGAAAGTTGGATTAAAGTTGAATTGCAACAAAACCTCCAGTATTAAATTAACCCTGTAAACTTCCAAAACTAGTTTCAGCTTGGTTAGATATTCCCCATTCTATCCAACTGCATACATTCCTATTTAATGTTACTGCAAATTAATATGCTTTAAAATAACTTCCTGCATAATAAGTCGAGTTTAATCTCATAGTTGATTTAGATCCAGATATCACTTTTGGGATTAATTAAATACTGGGGACTTATCTTTTTTTTTTTTTGGATAGAACTCCCTGCTAACATCAATAAACAATCATCTCCCCTAAAGCACCAAGTCAGTTTTTCTTGTCAAGTATTATTGGGAGTTCAGCCTCTATTCTTCTGTACTAGTTTTACTATGAGGACACAGTTTAGGCCGGGATCTCAACTAATCACTTATCACACAGTCAACAGTGATACATATCTTATTCAAACACTTCTTCTTTTACGGGGAATATGTAGTTGAAGTCAGTAGAAGTCACTAGGTATCCAAATGGGACAGTGGTGGCTTGAGTGGTTATAGCTCTGGGTTATTGTTTGGTGGATCGGAGATCAAGCCAAAGCAGCATTCACTACCAAGCTGCCACTGTTGGGCCCTTGAGCAAGGCCCTTAACCCTCACCACTTCAGGCGTGCTGTATCATGGCTGACCCTGTGCTCTGATCTTCCAAAGTTGGGATATGTGAAGAAAGAATTTTACTGTGCTGTAATGTATATGTGACAAATAAAGGCTTCTATTCTTCAGGTGTATTATTTAATACATGGCTACCTCGACTACTCAATATTCACCTCATCCACATCTACAATGTCAAATGCAAAAATGTCAGAGGGCAGTAAAAGACACATTTGCAAAACATTTTAAAAACACATTTAGTATTAGCTTCCTTCTGTATATGTGACCTTGACTAACTATCAAGTATCAAGGCAAAAATATTCTTTGTAGTCAGGTTCAAATGTAGTGCTGTGTTCTGACCGTATTAAAATGAATCCCCTGGTTGAGCAGAGCTAGAGTTTTTGTCATGGGAAAGAATTAGAGGAAATACAAGACTGTACAATATTTGGACGTTAGCATTTCTAAGTCTAGCTGAAATTACATGCTATTTCAGGAAACTATATGGAAAAATTAACATCATTACAATGTAGAAAATCAAATGGAATGTTCATGTGTAAATGACAAGACTAACATCCAGTGACTAACTTCCAGGAGAGGTGATTTTTACATGTGAGATCAAACAAAGAAAAATGATACAACTACTACATTTGATAAAATAAAGTCTTCTGAAAGTCTTTCTCAAACAGACTCTGGAGCTCTGAATTTAATTAAACATGAACTAAAAGGCTGAACTCCCTGTGATGCATCAGGGAAAAGGACAGTGCTGCATGAGAGCTATTTGAGTTCAGTGACCAAAGTGTGAACGTTATTTTATACAGAAAATATTTCTGGGTAAATTTGTGACTGGTAATCCTCATTTCTGATTTTTGCTGCATGTAATGAAATGCCAGTATTGTCATAACACAGACTGCAGTTCATTGCACCATATAAGCCATTCCTCTGGATAACAGCAAACTCTTTTTCTTGCAGCTTTTCCTAAAGTGTGTTATTTATTTTGTGTGGCTCGCATGAGCTGTATAATTTTGTTTATTTTAATTTGTGCTATTCCTAATGAGGACTGTATTGCTTTATCAAACACAAAATGTTAACAGATCCATCTGTTAATAATGATATCTTGTTTTCTCTTTTCTCTCTCTTCATGGATTAAATGGTTTGATGAATGCTTCATGAAAACAGGTAAGACATCATATGTTACCTGTAAATTATGAATATGAATGGCTGAATTAGTGAGAGTGCAAGATTTATGTAATTATTGCCACCAATTCATTTGCTCTTGTTTTTGGAGCCCTTAAATTGATTTATTATGTCATTGTATTATGCTGCTCAAAGAGTACAACAGACCCAGGGTATAAGCACATTTGAGATTTGGCATAGTAGTCAGTAGAAAGCGACATCACATAAATATGGGGCACATAAATAAATGTGGGACAACAGGGCTCAGGTGTTCCATGTAATTTATTGCCCCTCTAGCTCATCCCCAAACATCCAACGTAGAGCCTTGACAAATCAGGCTAAAACTTCTGCTATACTGTACTGTACAACATGTAAGCTAGTAAATACATTTAGATGACATTTTATGAACACGTTCTTTGCCTTTTTAAAGTGAAAGAAGAAAACATTGCTAAAGAGAAGACAGAGAAAATTGATGCTTCGTCTAAGACCCTTGTAAAAGTAGACAAGCTTGAAAACACAGAAAAGACTGACATCAAGAACGTGGACAATAGACAGGTAGACAAACAGGACTCTCAAACTGAGAAGAATGGAAAAGATAAGAAAAAGGGTGATATTGAAGAGACAAAAAAGGAAGTAAAGGAAGAGAAGAAGAATGGCAGTGAAAAAGTGGATAAGACAGTCAAGAATGAGAAGAATGTGAAGGCTGCCAAAGAGACCAGCAAACCCACTGCAGCAAATGAAACTAAAGATTTGATCAGTCCAGATAAAGTCAAGGTATGTCTGAAAGAAAGACATTAACCTTTACATCATTGTGTGGTTGTGTTCAATGTTTGATATGACAATTTAGTATTATTTTTACGTAAGAAAAAAGCTTTAAAAAATAAAAATATATATTAATATAATAATTACATTAATATATTTAGCATATATATATATATGCTAAATATATTAAGAGATGTTAAGAGGTTTGATATTTAGATACTCTTTTTATTCACAATGTTTACATGCAGTCAAATAAACAAAATTCAGCAAAACCAAACTCACATTCCACTGGAGAAAATTCCGGTTCAGCAAATAAAAAAGGCCCTGTGGCTAAAAAAACATCTCCAACTGGCACCAAGAAGCCTGCTGGCATCCCTTCTACCTTTGAGGCAAAGGTGAGAAAACATTTTCTCTTTTAATGTTGGTTTTGAATTACATGGTTAAAAGAAACATGCTCAGCTTCCAAGGTATATATTTTTTAATTCAGACACCTGAGAACAGTACACTGACCCAGAGGAAGCCTCCAGTTCCAAAGTTTAATGGGGCATCAGCTCCAAAAGCTTCTTCTGGCACCAAGACCAGTAGCTCCTCAGGTACAATTTAGCAAAAAAAAAAACAACAACTATGACTTAAACTATGACTTAATTAACGAATAAGATAATTTAATAATAGGGTTAATTTGGGGATAATATCTAGTTTCTATAATTAAACTAGAATGTTATATTTTATTATATATTAGAAATATAGTATTGACGAGGTTCAGAAACCTAATAGCCTCGTTAGTAGTTCTATGATAAGAGAAATTGGTATATGCTTTTAAATAATCTTTGGGGGTTTTTTCCACCAATCATCTAAAGTTAAACCCCTAAAGAAGACTCCTACAAATGCATCCAGTGCACCAGCAACACAAGCTAAGGATGGGACTTCAGCCTCTCGGGCCTCCCGTATCACCAAACCTCCTGTGCCCAAGCAAGTACCCCTGCAAAAGAAGCCCCCAGTTCCACGAGCACCACGCAGTGCTCGGATTCCTACCACACCCCTGCCTGATCTAAAGAATGTGTCCTCAAAGATTGGCTCCACAGACAACATGAAGTACCAGCCTGGTGGAGGCAAGGTACAGTGTTCTAGGGGAAGGATACTGAACTGTTTTACTTTCTGTATGACTGTTGAATCTATCTATCTATCTATCTATCTATCTATCTATCTATCTATCTATCTATCTATCTATCTATCTATCTATCTATCTATCTATCTATCTATCTATCTATCTATCTAAATATATCTGTTTGTAAAGGTTCAACTAGTACACAAGAAAATGGACTTCAGCCACATTACCTCCCGCTGTGGATCCAGAGACAACATCAAGCATGTCCCCGGAGGAGGAAACGTAAGTTTTTATATCCCATTAGTTTTATTCGACAGAACCATATCATGCTACATAATATAATGTACATAATAGTTCATGTTCAGTAGGAACATAATAGTCCAATAGGAACAAAATAATTTTCAACTATACTGACTATAGTAATAATATACTGAACAGGTTATATAAAACAAACCTTCTCAAACCTTTTTTTTATTATTAAATATGACATTAGAATATCCTCAAGAAAGAAAAAAGAAGACTTTTAAGATCTCTTTGGGCTAATATTTTCATGCTCTTTCATACCAATTACAATTAATTATCTATGACCGATTATATAGAGGTCAGTTTTCCCATTTGTAATATTGAGGTAAAGGGAGTTCTGGGGGATTCTGTTTTATGACAGAGAACTAAATGGTTTCTTACTGTAATAATTTTCAGGTTCAGATTCTGAATAAAAAAGTTGATTTAAGCAAAGTCACCCAAAAATATGGCTCCAAGGACAACATTAACCACAAGCCAGGTAAATGACTGATTTTAATGATGAATAACTGTTCTGGATGAATATATGTATTATTTGTTCCCCTAACCACTTGTCCATAATAGGTGGTTGTAATGTAAAGACTGAGTCTGAGAAGAGCAAGTCCAAAACAGGATCAATGGACAATGTTGGACAAGAGCTAGGTGGTGACCACGCTGAGGTAATGAAAGTCAGATAGATTAGAAAGTCACTAGATAGCAATGATAACAGTCTATCACCTGCAGTGTTTTTACTGAAATTTTCATTTTAATGGATATTAACTGTTTACAGATTCTTTTAATCAAGTAACTTTTGAATGTCGCTCCGGATAAACACGTCTGCCAAATGCTGTAAATGTAAATCTGAAAGACATAAAAAAAAGGTATGTAGTTACTTAGTTTACACTGTTTCCAGGTGGTAAAGGTTCAACAGAAATCTGAAGGAAGCCCCCCTGCTCCTGAAAACCCACCAATTCAGACTAATGAAGGGATGAAAGAGAAGGGTCTAAAAGAGAGCTCTCCTGTACCCCCAGCTGCACCCTGTGAAGGACAGGGACTCTTGAATTCTCAAAGTCAAGCCAAACACATCCCTGCCATAAGTAAGTACATACTAGCTCATTTGGTTGTGCTGTGAAATGACATCATTCATGTGTACACCACTTCATCTCAAAACATTTTTAATGAAGGTATATAAGTAACTAACAAGGGTCCAAGCACAGTGCTTGGTTTGTTAAGATTTTTTTTATTATTCTGATTTACCAGCCTGATAGGCAGCTATACCTATTCCTGTAAAATAATGAAAAAAAAAAATTAAGTAAACTGTCAGTTTTAACAACATGCCAAAAAGGTTTACTAGCAGTGAATTTGTGTAAATAGTTTTTTGACTAAACACAATTACATATATAAAATGGATTGTTCTAACCATGACATTTTCCCACAAGAAAACTATCAAGACATAGTAATGCTATTATATTCACAATATTCTTTGAAGTATGTCTCACATTTCAATTTTATTTATATGTTAATTTGTATGAACAAGACCAACAATTAACGACCCTCATGTAATTATTTTCTCTTCAGACTGAATCCTACAGGCTGAGCTTCCAAGCGGAGCTTACACAAAACCGTGGCACCAGTATCATCTCCTGGTCCCTTCCTGAGTGGCAGCCACCTTTCACCCACAATGAATTCGCAGTGTTTCTCTGAGGTCTAGTCTCCTTCCTCTTAACCTAGCCTGTTGCATATAGTAGCCTGGGAATGGGCTTGAAACCAGCACACTAGTGCAACAAAAGCCGAACCTTTTAACACATCACCTATATATCACCTTTCTCTCTCACCATTATCATCTACTTCTCTGTTTCCTCAGATACATACAGATTTCATCTCAATTCAAGGCTTCGGCAGGGTTTCAGAGCTAGCTTGGTTTCAGTGTACAGTGCTGGATGGAAGCCATATTAGCCTCATACTGCTAACTACACAGAAACATGCTTACTTCTTCTTTTCTTCAAAAAGGGTCAAAATAATCAAAGATTATGGTATCAAGTGGAGGAATCTTAAAATAGAAATGATGCCTTGCCCAAAATTTAATTTAATTTAGCAAAAATAATGATGCCAAAATATATGAAATCGCCTATGAATGTGCATCTACCAGACTAAAATGAGCTAAACCAGACTAAGATTTCCAGAATATTAATAAATTATATTAATACCCCAGGTTTAGAGTGAGCCAGTATTTTCTATGGCTGCCCATTGCCCAATGTAAACTCCCATGCAGTCACTAAGGAGCCTGTATTGTACCTAAGTATGCCAAAGTAAATGTTTGCCCCATCCAAAATGAGGAAATCATACCACTCAAATTTTAGACCAGTGAGACAGGTGCACTTTTACTGTGTTTACATTATTTTAATAACGATCCATAATTTTATGCCAACATTTTTGGAAACGTAGTATACAGGATTTCTAAACAGAAAGACAGTGCAGTACACTGAAATAATAAATTCACATACAGCAGGCAAATACTTTAATATTGCTCAATGACAATACAAAATCAGTACTTCCCCTGTTGAGGTCAAAGATCCACATTAATTTAAGCTCAAAATCTGTATTTGAATATATTTCATTTTCATATCAAAAGCCTAACATTTTACCCAGTGTAGTTAAAAGAATCATGACCTTATAGAGTCAAAGTCATGAACTCTTCAGTGAAAGTCCTTTCCTTAGGACACAATATGCTATGAAGCACAATATGGAGTTATGAAATGACAGACATTTGGGAGAAAGTCCATGGCCGACATGTTACCATCGTCAGACAATATTTCTGTGCTAACCCCCTTTCTCCTAACCACTTTTCAGCAACCCCCTACACAAAAGGGGCCTAGCAATCTAGAGCAAAGCAGAATAGCAGGTTCTCAAAGTTCTCTGCACTCGCAAAATTAAACATGTGATTAAAAATCTCTTTCTTCACAATGTGTAATATACTTTATCTGGATACAGTGTAAACATCTAACGAAATAAATCAGTCCAGTAAATGTGAATTCTGCGTGAATGTTCAGGCCTTGCACTAAGGATTCACAATAAAAATATGTGTATTATTTAATGTTTGTGCGAAAGCCTGTGGATATAATTAGCAACATTAATATTCAGTACCAAGTGTACATGCCTTTGTGCCTAGTGTGTGTGCACAGTGTGTGAACAGTGTGCAGTGGTCACATGTATTCATGCATGCAGCCATGCTATCTTACTTTTTGAATGATCTCATGCATAATGTCTTGTAAAAGAGGTTATATAATAGCTGCACCTCAACAACACATACACACAAAGCAATTGGTATATAGTTCCACTGACTGGCAAAATACAATGAAAAGGGTTTACTGTATGTACTTTACACTGTTTTTCGTATTAATGAAACTGAATACTTGTGCAACTTTTCTGTGTGTTTTTGGGTAAATGGACGCATCACCACTATAAGGCTGCCGAAAACGCAAGGCAGTGTATTGCTTTGAATATGTTTAGTAGATACGACAAGACAATCCATTTTTTGGTATTTTGTAATGTGTTTTGTAGATCAGCATGCTTAGCAAACGTAAAAGAGCAATAATTTGTGTGCTTTAAAATGAATATTTATCATAATTTATTCGCCTCTTACTTTAATATCATACATTCAATACAAAAACACTAACTCTCCATATGTTTAAAATAACCGCTTTTAAGCAGCACAACTCGAGAATAACATACACGTCCTGCTCTCTTCCTAAATACTGTTATTTTGTTTTCAGACAATTTAAGTGCTATTGCTTTGCTTATTCAGTCCTGAAAGCACAAAAAACATAGTGAGGCACAGTATTAAGACAGTGATGAGTTAAACATTACTTCATAAATATTCTGTGTAAACTTTGATCATTAAGTTATATTTGAATCTGTTACACCTGAGCTTTGCTTTAGTATAAGAAATCAGGCATGATCAGTGTAAATGTTTGATGCATTTTGATATATTTCCTGTCATTTTTGTTTAATCTCCTCTTCAACTGACTGAGTTTACTTTATTTAGTTGGGCGTAGTTTTTCTTTTCACCTACAATAATCGAACAAACCCACAAATTCCCTTTGAGATCGAGGTCACAAGCCGTCAGTTTGTGACATGTGAGTATCACTGGTTATGGATGGACATGTGCCCATAATTGGGATCCTTTTTCATACTGTCCCGTGCTATTGGTAATTGAGATACATTTTTCCCCAACCTGAGTGTAATGCTGTTCATTTGTGGCAGGTGATTCTGACAAATAGGATATAGCTATAAGGACCAAGCATTTTTCAGTATAGCACAGCACCAGTTCCAGTTTCTGCACCCCTTGCCTACAAGTTGTGCATGCTGGGGTTTCTTTTGTTGAATGAATTGTATTGTGTTTAGTAACTGATCATTTTAGTGTTCCAACAAAGATGTCAAAAGAAAATTTTGTGTGTACAGCAGAATATGCAGCAGAATATGCTCAAGGCATAGAGATCACTGACTATTTAAAATATAATTCAGTGGAGGGAAGGTGCACTTCTGAAATAGATAACCTTAAATATTATACAGCAATAATAATAATGATACATGATTTTGTCCCAATTTGGTATGTAATTAAATCGTTCACTATATGATCAAATACAGACTGACTTACACATGCATGATAAGGGTTACAGTATATTCCTCTTTTAATATCCACTCACCTGTTTAATGGGAAACATATTAGGACTTATGACAGGAAGATGTGTCCTTGAGTGTCCTTTACAAAGCAGATGGAGAAATAGAGTAAAACTCATCTTCAAGCCCAAGAAATTTGGTTGCCATCACCTGATGCTTCTGATGCATAGAGTTTAAAGGTATCAGTCAGTCATTGTTGTCTGTGATATAAAACCATGTGTCTCACAGTGGTTTAAGTATAAAACAGTGGCATTAGGCAGCTCCAGTATGTGTATGGGCTCAGTGTGTTTACTCACTAGTTAACTCTCAATTTAGAATGAGCTTTAGACATAAGTCTTGTGCTGGGTGTATTGATTTGACTATTAAATGTGTACTCTTTGTTGTGGTTGTCAACTATTGATGTGAAAGTTAATCATTAAAAATGGCTAGCTAAAAAAAAAAAAGTGTCCAATTATTTGTGTATGGTGTCAACCTTCACACTACAGGTGAAAATTTAAAGCATACATATGATATATCATTTAGTTTTGAAAACAAAACATTGTTCAAATATATTTCCTTTTATCACACTCCAATACACAGCTATCTCCTTTGCATGGAAATTAAGCAATGAGCTATTTACCTGAGCAGCAGGCTGATAAGGCAAGCATTTTGAATTTGATTGATGGTCTTGGAACAGAATAAGTTTCTCAAATTAATCTTGTTTATGTCTAAATAAGGTGAAATGGCTAATCACTGCTATCCATTTTCTGAGACCCCATCATTCTGGATTAAATCATATTTTGTACATAAATATTTCTAAGAATCTTTAAAGTTTACAGGCCTATATGTTATACCACACCTATATGGTATTCAACCTTAAGTGGTTTAAAATTAGTACATGATTTACAGTAGTCACTGTTTCTATCGAGGATTCTCAAATGTTTTACCAGAGAATTTACAGCACATATTTGTTTTACTGTATGAACTACTCCAACCACTTTAATCTAATGCTCATTATTCCTCTGAGCTAGCATTTTTATTTGTAAAATTTATGTCTAAATACAACAGAATTCATTATTTTTAATTTGCCATTATTTATAAATCAAAGATCCTGTACCTGGGGGTTTCTGGACCCCACTTAAAGAACCATTGTTTTACAATGTTTTCTGTGTCAGTCAACAAAGTGCAGCTAAACATTCAGATGTATTCCAGTTCCTGCATTATGGAAAGAAAGAAAGAGGAAAAAACAAAATTGACAAGTAAAATATATACAAATAAGCATTCTTTTAGGACAATTACCATTTTGTCTTTATTACAAATGTACAGCTTACGAGTTTCTATCATGATTTTATTGTTTTTTGCTTAGTTTATTTCTTTATTTTGTACAATTGACGCTGCTAAAAGAAGTTCTCCCATCAGCCATCTCAGAACAGTAATGATGAGTACAGTGCAGTGTATCTGACTGACTTAAAGAAGAGACTATGCAGAAGTAAGATGTGGATGTTTTGTATGTGGTGAGTGTGCGTGCAGGCTTTGTACTTGTTTGTATTGACTGTATTATGGCATGAGGCTGTGGGACAAGGCTGACATGAAACTTACAGAACTCACACTAAAGGAGCCCAACATTGTGCTGGATAAATCGTGATGTCTGTGTGTGCTAAGGCTCCCATTTCCCAACACACACACTCCATCTTATCAGGTGCTAACTTCTTAACAATGGTCACAATAAACTGGGTAAAACATCTCCCAAGAGCCATGGTAAAATACCCTTGTGAAAAGGCGAACTTCTGTGTAACACACACTCATTGATTTGTTTCCATTTGCACTAACTAGAAGGAACACAGGGATGTCATGTAACTATTAATAAAAAAAAAAAGAAAAACAAACAAACAGAAGTGCAAGGTAAATGATAAATCCTTTCAAATGGCTGTTTGAAACAATATCCCATTCTCAAACTGAAAAAGAAGTAAGGCAAGTGCATGAAATGGTTGAAAACATCAGGGCAAATTGAGAGAAGGTGAGAGAAGTAAGATTAAGGCTTACATAATGGCAAGAGAAACACAAAAACAAAAATATAACACTGAAAAAGTATTGATGGCATGATGAGACACAGACTGTGCCTAGACAGAAAGATAAGACAAATGTTTTACTAGCTGTCTGGTCAGTGACACCAATCATCTGCTGAAATATGGATGTGGTCCAAAGAAGAACTGAAAAGTTCTGGTTGAATAAACACTAAACAGGCATCTGTGAAAACTTAATGTGATGAGCTGTCTAAAAGAAGCCTGAGAATTATAAAACATTAATAGTGCTTGGTATGCATGTTTTGAAAGCTCCAGTTTTCTAACCCCACGATACTGAGGAGTAATCAGTTAAAATAAGTTGGTTGTACTATGAGCTCTATAGCTAGTATTGAGCAGGAGGTTGGGGGCCCTGACTGCTGGCTATAGTCTCATATACACTGGCTTTATGACACCAAAATCAACTTGGGGAGAGTTTTATACAGCACAGCTGTCATTTTTCCCATTACTGTAACCTGCTGAAGTGTCTGGATAGTGAAAACTAATGGTCTCCTTTCACCATCAGCACTCACATCCGTATAGCTTATATAACATTTTTACACGGACAGTACACATGCTTTCCAATCAAGAAAATAATATAAACATGAAGTACACTCAATCTGATATTTTCACAGAAGAAAAAAATCTGGTCCAAAAAGGTTCACATCAAAATTCTCTAACTTGCTACACTAGTTAAGAAGCCAAATGAATACTCTCAAAGAAAGTACAGTGGAAGAACTGGAGAGGAACCGTCCTACCAGAGTGGACCTCTATGTTCCTAAACACAGGCATTGTAACACATGAGCCAACAAACCTGCTGCTTCTATGATATGATTGTACAATGGAAGGATTCTGAAGTGTGAGATGAATGAAGAAATCTATCCATCACCAAAAGAATGAGAGCTGACCTTACTTTCAGACACTGATAAATATTTTGCTAATCATTGCTACCGTGTCCTCATTACCATCATTATTTCCTTTGGTTATGGTGAATGCAGACATACAAGATTTCTACATGTCTTCCTGGAGTACAAGGTGTGTTCTGTAAGATCATGAATATCCCGAATACTGAATAAAAGCTGAGTGTTTCCATTTCCGGCCAAGTGATATACAATGAAATATCAAAAAATAATAATAACAATAACAATACATATTCAACAAAATTCAGAAAGAAACAAACATCAATGACAATGATAACCATAACATTAATAATCATAAAAAAAAACTAGAGTCATAAGCATTACAATAATTCCAGTGTAAGTGTTTTTAAGTCTACAATTTTGTCCCAAGAGGTAAAGGCCAATGGAGTGGCATATAAAAGAAGACATAAATCAACAAACATAAAAAAAAAAAAAAAAATCTGATGAAAAGCAGACCGTCTGTGTGTGTGTGTGTGTGTGTGTGAGAGAGAGAGAGAAATGATGTGCATTCGAGACATCAGCATTTAACTGTGTAAGGAAGAGACAGACAGCAAGACAGACTGAGACAGAGCAAGAGAGAGAGAGAGAGAGAGAGAGAGAGAGAGAGAGAGAGAGAGAGAGAGAGAGAGAGAGATAAAAAGAGTGAGAGAGATATGAATGAAAGCTGCATGTAAAGAGGGATCCCAATAACAGAAGATTAAGAGAAGAAGTGAGATGATTTGAATCGCTCTGATAAGGGTCTCCCATAAGCTTTGCCTCTTTGCATGGTGGTGCAACCTGCATGGAGCATCCATTTACTTCCATTTATTTTCTTTCACCCTCACCCCCACCCCCGCGATTCTTACTTTTATCATCACTCATGAAATCAGTCCCTACATTCTACATCCATTCTATTTATGTCCATCCTTTTCCATTGTCCATTTCTTCCTCATCTTCACCAACCCACTGTTTGTTTGCAGTTCCTTCCTCCACCACCAGTGTGTACTGTTCTCTGTTTTATGTCCTTGCACCCATCAAGCCCTGAGCCAGGTCACTGCTTCTTCTCGCGTGTAGTGATGGTGACGAGCTGCTTAGCGGCCTTGGCTATGTCATAGGCACACTGGATGACCTGCTGCGTGAGGAGCTGGTAATCGACAGCGCTTGCTGAAGGCTCAGAGGGCGCAGCTTTGCGACACTCCACCTGCAGACGTGAAGCGCTAGAGGCCAGCAGTTTCAGGGAAGCGCGGACTGCGTCCAGAGCTGGTCTCTGAGGACACACAGCATAAATACTGAGGTCAGAAGCTCAGATCTGTTTGATGGAATGAGCTAAAGGTAGAGAGGTGACATTCACTGACCTTTGGAAAGAGAGAGGCCATCTCTGTCACAGCTGAGTGGATCTTCTCAGAGCATGGCACAAAACTAAGACCAGGTTCACAGACTGTGTTACTCACAAAATTCAAGTCACTCATTACCTATATTAAAATTCAACTCAAAATCAATCTTAAATCAAAGGTTTCATTTTTCAACTTATATCTAATTGCAATTTTAATCAAACCCAGGAAAATGTTATATGACAAAATATGTCAATTTTTGCCAGAATGTAATAATAATGTAAAATGATTACTTAATTATTATTATTTAATTATTATTAAATAGCCACTAACAAACTATATGCAGGATCCTTTCCTGCTTTGTGATTGTGTGAATGTGTGTCTGGGTGAAGCTCCCACCTGTCATGTTTAAATTCCTGTGCTGCTCTCAGTAGCTCCTGAATGTTCTTGGTGACCTGCTCAGTCTTCAGGATGACATCCTCTGTGCAGGGGAGTGTGGGATCTGGCTCTCCCACATCTCCACTATCCTCCACCTCCGCTCGGCTCTCCTCCTCACTGCTGCGGCCCATGCTGTGCCCACACACAAATGGCACTTACCACTGGCACTTACTCTCGCTGATGATTGTTAGAAAGCTTATAAAACAAACTACATTTAAGGCTTGTGCAAAAATGAGCAAAAATCTAAAACAAGCTCAACTCACCCAATGGAAGTGTCATATGTTTGAGTGTTGTCGTAGTCACTGTCAGTGCCACTACCATGCTTCTCTAATTTAGGGGGCTAAAGCAAAGATAACAGTATGTCAGATGGACATCAGTTTACTTTACAAATTAAATCTATTCAGTCCAAAGTCATTCAAAACCATGAACTAGCTTAGTTCATGGTTTTGATTGTCTTTGGCCTGACCTGAAAGGATTGAATTAACTACCACTCCTTTTCCTCACTTACCATATAGCGGCCCATCTCCATGGAGGCTGACATGTGTGGTCCACCATAAGGGGTGGGGCCTGCAGTAGCCCCTTTTCGCACCTAAAAATTGGAGCAAGCAACACAAGCTTACTGACAAAGCTGGAGAAAGCCATAAAGACAGGTGAAAAACTGAAGGAAGACCTCTGCAGAGCTCCAAGAAAAGTAAGTCAAGCTCTATAGTGATCTAAATGTACTGCCAGATTCAGTTTATAGCAGTAAAGGAAGCAGGGACAAAGATAAGATTTGGTTAATGTTAAAATCAGAAGAACGATACAGACAGAATCAAAAAACATTCAACTGGAAGACCTGTGAGTGTTCAGAATGTGGGAAAAAGGGTTGCAGAAGTCTATTTAAGAAATCAATCAATCAAAAACCGCACAAATGTCAACGTATAAAACACAAAATAAAAAATAAAAAAACCCACACCATAAAAAAACAGACAGAAGTTCAACAAATATGGAAGTGTAAAAATCATTACTGCTAAATAATACGCAACCTCCAGCAAATAAGACGACACAAATAAGACGACACAACTCACAAGTAAGCATTCACCAGGAGTTTTTAACTATATATACACCAAGAATAATAACTAAGCATAATTAAACTATATATCTTAAAAGGACTGTCATGCTTTGACCCATCACTTAAATATCCATTTCATATAAGGTTGCCTTTTGCCACATTAAGAATCTTAATGCATTCTCAACATATATTCTGTATTTTAAAAGCTGATATTTGGAACACTATGTAAGGCATACAACTGAAGATTTATGATACTGTCTCTTATAAGCACAGCTATGGTGGTAAGTATTTATTTTACGTGTTAATGCCAACTCGCAATGTGCATCCTGTAATGACAACCTGGCCATTAAAAGGTAAAGAGAAAAGAAAAACCAGACATTCACCCCAATTCAGTCTATTGGTCAGACAAACAAGCACATATTCATTCCATGAACTAATTATAGTCTACATTCCCAGCACAAGACAAGCTCATCTTGAGACTGCCTCTCTTGGCATGTTTAGCAATCCCTAAAGAAAATGTAACACCCACACTGCCTTTATTCCCAAAAAAGCAGTTCATGATCTTGATCATGAACATACAACATTTTTCCAGTATAATGCATCATCTGGAGTAATTTTCAATGATGGAAGTGCAAACTGTGTTGATGTGTGACCATGAGGTGGCAGTAAAGAGTGTGCAGTGTTAGATGTAAGCACGGGCTGCCCAGGCAAAAGCGGCAGGCTACCCAGACAAAAAGAGACAGGAAAGCTGACAGTTAACACAGAGGTCAAACAGGTCAGAGTTCAGGGATCAGGTGAGCCACTCACACTTACACTGGAGCTGAGGGGCTGCAGGTGGCTGCTCAGGGAGTCCAGTGCTGGGCCGAGGGCTTTGGGGGCGGCCACTCCAGGCTCATACATCGAGAAAGCCTGTCTGTCCCTCCGCAGAGGAGCTGAGGAGGGTGGAGCCAAGCTTGAGTCCCCACTGCCCACTCCTCCTGCCCCTCCTCTTACCCCGATGGGCCAAAGGGCCGTGTTGCCACCCCCCAGAGCCCCCGCAGGCCCAGCCTGAGCCCCTCTTAGAGCTACGTTCTCCGTCTGCATCCGCGAAATCTACAGGGACGAAGGGGTGGGGGTCAGCCAGAATCACACACAGACAAACACAAAACACATAAAACACAAAGAGTCGTTCCAACAAAAGGGTATGAGGGAGGTACAAGTAAGGGCGTCATCATGCTGAGAGAACATCGTCATAATGAGGGGGGATGGATGCATTAGAGTTTATGTGAGTGGATAGAAGTCATTCTCAGGGTGAGTTTAACATATAATGTAATCACATATGGATGGGAGTGTGTACACACTTGTTCAAGTGTTGGGCAGGACTGCAATATCACATAATGTTTCAGTATTTGTGTGTAAGAGAAAGAGAAATAGTGTCCATCGAAGAATTATTGAAGAATCCAAGAACAAACAGGCTACAGCAAACATCAAACAAAAAATATCTAATTATCTTCTATACATGATTTTTTTTCCACATAAATAAAATATCCAGTTCATCATCTTTACTTATCTACACAGCCATTTCAGCAAACAGTGTGGATCAGACTATACATGAACAACAGTTTGGTCTGAGACTAGATTTAGACCAGTTAGAAGGGGCTGCAATTGTTCAGTAATCTGTCTCTGATCATAAAGGTCTGTTGATTACATGCTAGTACCTCTTTCTGAAGTCTCCGCAACTCCTCGCTCAAGTTGTTGTTGACTTTCATGAGCTGCTGGACTTTGGCCTCAGAAGAAGCCAGGGCTTTCTTCACCTCCAGATATTCCTGCAGCGTGATAGGTCCATCCGAAAGATCAGAAGAGTCCATGCTCTGAAACAAATAATATCAAAATAAATGAAAGTACTTCACATCACCAGTACTTCCCACAGTCTACTGCAATAATGTAATGTTCTTTATAAAACCACATATATAAAACTAGTATATCAATATATATGTTGCGTTTAATTATAGTCACAGTGGACAAGTGGTACACAGAAAAAGCTGAAATGTCCGTGGGTGAGAGAGGGAGAGAAAGATGAGAGAGGGTTCAGATGAAGAAATATTTCAGGTCTGTGGGAAACACTGGCCATGCTGTTCAAATAGACTAACCAAAAGCTTTACACATATATGAAACAGAATATTTCATGAAACTTTTATATAAGACTTCATTCATTCAGTGACAAATAAAATAAAGAAATTGTTGGCCTTAGATGAGGTCTAATCTTGGTTTGATAAATCAATTGCAGTGGTAACATAATGCCAGTGCATCAGTTTCTCCTCGAGGAAATAAGAAACAGTGATGTACAAAAAAGATTCTAATAACGCATCTGTAATATTGTGGAAAATACAACAGATAATTATATCCTGAGTCACTTATACTGCACAAAATAGTTTCAGTGGTGACACCAGTGGGTATTTACTATTTAGGCATACTTCTTGGTGCACGTTATGTGATTTGGGATGCAGCCATAAATTCTCTCTAAAGATATATTGACTTGGCACTTGCAGCCATGATATAAATCTGCACAGAAGTGTGCAGCACATCCCACGTTATGAATGTTCTTCCCCCCCAGTAGTTTGCAACAGCATTCATCTACTAGAGACTACAATAATCCAAAAACCTAAATGTAGCATCTTTAAATAATAATCAATGTGTGTCTCTAAACCAGCATCACAGTGTTTAAGCAAGTTAAGATTTTCTCTCCCCTTAGGTCTCTTTTCCATGAAAAAAACTATTCAACACAGATTTAAAATCAGGTTTTATAAATAAACTGTCTTAGCAAATCTCTTGGACTAAACAGGATCAGAAGCGTTCTCTCAGGCGCAGCCAGGCCATTTCCTGTGTGGGGAGGGAGCGTGTTCAGACACAGCTTCCTCTTTCCAGCTGCAGAACAATAGCTCACTGTCATCATTACTTGTTCGGCCTTTTCATCATTCTACAAGTATGAGGTAGGGCTGCAAATTCTCCTGCAATGCATGCTGGGACAGGCTGCAAGATGTGAACCAACTGGCTACTGCTCTATAGACCACATTAGATAAATCTAGTATTAGAGCGCTGCAATTTTACAATATGATACAGGTTAATGTTAGTTGTAGCCTGGGGCCCAAGGAGAAATAAGGTCCTTTAATATAATCAAATGAATCGTGATCTATTTTCAAAGAAATATTGGTGCTGACTTGTTCATTTCAATACTGTTTGAAGACAATGTTTAGATTCGCACTGATCATATCTGGCTTCTTTTATGGATAATGTTAATCATAACCAAGTCCATTCATGTGGATATTAGGTAGCTAACTGTCATAATGTCAGATGACAGAAAATATTACTGCACATTTTGTCTACAGAGAAATCCTGAGGACATAAATGTCAAAATGTAAGGGCCTACTTACGTACTATATTTTAAGGATTGCATTTGGACTATCATTATTATGGGCTACACTGCTATTTGTTAACAATGAGCTACATACAGATTTGATGCAACTAAGATGTTGGGATTGGATGTGTGTGTTAATGTTAGTTACATTTTCAGGCATCCAGGTATATCTGGTCAATAGTATACAAGTATCACTTCAAACTCTTCTAAAACTACAAGTTTTGAATGTCAAACCAAAAGAAGAACCAACTTAGAATATACTCAGTGTCTGTATTTCTGAAACATTAGAGCTTACCATAGTCTTACAGTCTCTACAAAGATAAACTGATTAGATGATTTTTGAAGAAGGAAAGGCTTAACGCTGGTCATAAGAAATCCCTTTACCAATTCACATGTTGGAGTTTTATTAGCAAAATTTCAAAATATTAGTTGGCAAATAATTAAGAAAGTCATGTTTTTAACTATTGTGATATATGTTTGCTAGATTTTCCAGTGCTTGATATAAAGCACAGAACCTCAAACAAAAGCAGAGACACACTAAGCCATTGTTATTCCCACAGATT
Organism: Tachysurus fulvidraco; assembly: GCF_022655615.1. Classification (NCBI taxonomy): domain Eukaryota; kingdom Metazoa; phylum Chordata; class Actinopteri; order Siluriformes; family Bagridae; genus Tachysurus; species Tachysurus fulvidraco. The sequence goes on along the minus strand of NC_062528.1, from coordinate 12,567,708 downwards.
TATGTGCATGTTGAAGAGCTGACCTTAGCACGGTTGTTGCGCTGAGCGTTGGTGTTGTTCTGTGCAGTTATTTCACTGTCTGTGTCCTCGTCAGAAGCTACACTATCATAGTCGTGCTGGTCATCGTCTGCCTGGCTCACGTCTAAAGGTTCTGAAATACACAGCAGTGGTAAAACACCCAGACACATACAGACACCCAGAGACAGAGCTGACAAGTTCATTTCAGAGTCAAGCTGCCAGTTTTACTTCATTACTTTAAGCTAGTATGTGCAATAAATACAATATCGCATCATCTGCAGCACATGTGTAATTACCACTGAAAATTATTCGTACACCTTTCTCTATAATTAGAAAAGACCCAAAAACCTATTTACCCAAACTTTAGTCTCATTAGAACTCCAGGCCAGAAAATTGGGTTCTGGTGCAAGTAAATGGCACGAGTAAATGCCCAGTGCACTAATATCTGATTACCTGTGTGCACTTTAATACCTATAAATGTTTGAATCATGAAGATTTGAATTAAGATTAAACTACCATTTTTGTACTTCTGAGTGTTGGTCTTCGGTGGTAAACACCATGACACAATGAGCTTTTAGGAGGTTTATGTGTATATATATATATATATATATATATGTATATATATATATATATATGTGTATATATATATATATATATATATATGTATATATTTAAGATAAGGTGAGTTAATGAAATGATCTCATGCAATTCCTATGGCAACATATAATCACACATATTTTATACAGATAATTGGTTGAAAAAAAGGACAGTTTCTTTAAGCTATGGGAAAGGAATAAACGATCTCTTACCAGCGGGACTTGTCAGGCCTTTGCCTTGTTGCCGCCGCTTGGCGTCGCTGAGAATGTCAATGATTAGTGTGGCAAACTCTCGTGCATTAAAGCGTGCCAACTTCTGTCGGCCCTGTGGAGAAGAAACTGACTTGTCGAGACTGCCGGATTCAAATTGTATAACATACAGTATATGCTTAGTACAGTCATACCTCCTTTACAGAATTTAGTCTTAATATAAAATATATAGACATAAAAATGCAGTTATAACAGTGACATTGTTGATGTGGTGGTGTGTACAATGTTTGACCAGCATGTGCATGTGTGTGAGAAAATCCCATAGGATTTGTTAACACAAAACACAGCAAACAGGAAATGCACTGATTGGCTAATAAACGGATGGAAAATATGCTCATGTAGATCCACAATAGTTTTATTACAGCCAAGGCAGTGTTACAACAAAAGCAAGAAAGAGTACAAGTGAAAGTGAGAGTGTAAAAGTGGAAATGTTGAGCAAAAGAGGCTACCAGTCACACTGCCCTTTTTTCCTCTCCTTCTTTCCTTATGTGCGGTGGTTAGCAAAAGGCCCTATGTCATTGTAAAACCACAACTATATTTAGACCTGGGCTTTTATGTACCGCACTACTCCTCTCTCCATACAGCCCAAAGATCAAGGCAGCTCTGTCCTTCTCTTTTTCCGGCTGGATTCCTCCACAAAGTCTACCTGTAAAAGGTTTATTCACCCACGTTCTCATTGGCTCTTCACAACAGGATGATTGACGACAAACTTGTGTGTATTACCTGGTTGCGTGTGGCCGAATATTCAGGGTTGACGGGTAAAAAGGGAACAGCACTCCTCTCGGTAACCAGCGTACTATGGTTCTGAGTCGTTAGCCACACTGTGAGCATTACAGAAAAACTGAGCATTAGCAGAAAGAAAAACGTGGTTCAATATTAAAAGTAAGGTCATCTGATCACCCACTCCCAACGCCCACATACACAGTCCTACACAGACGCAGCGTGGTTAAAAGAAATCTCAGTTTAAAAATAAAGAAATAAAACAGGCTGCCTGCTTGTGTGTGTGGCCCCTTGCTTTCTACCTAGTGCTTCTTACCTGCAGAGACTCAGCGTGCAACCCCAGCTGCCACGACTCCTGCCTGCCTCACAGAGGAGGAAGGAGGGAGCGAGAGAAAAAGAAAAAGAGAAGGAGGAGGAGAGTAGTCCTGAGGCATTCTGACTCACTTGTTTTCTCTCCCTCTCGCTCTCTCTGTCTCTCTCCTGCCTCCCTCCCTCTCTTCCTCCTTCAGCCTCCCTCCCTTCCCTGCAGCTGGACAGCTTGGCCAGTGCCTTCTATAGTCAATGTTTATACAACATCAAGTGATGAGAGAAAAAAAATTGTGGAGGAAAAAAAAGAAAAGAAAAAAGAAAAAGTCTCATACCCGCATCATTCTCCCTACGGTCCACCTCATCATACACATCCATGGCCAGCTCCTCAAACAAACGGTTATTTAGCTGTGTGTGACACAAACAAAATATCAATACATGGCATTAAATTTCAGAGAACACCAGAGTGAAGTTCTGAGGCTCTACAGAAGCACAAAGGTAAGCAGAAACAGGAGAGAGGTATACACAAAAAGGAGCAAGCAGAAACAGCACAAACTAACAAATCATTTAAAAGACTAAACAACTGGCTAAATATGTATTTACAAATCTTCCACTATGTCACACCAATGCTTTGAAAAGACATCTAGCACTTTTTTGATAAAATGATCAACATGGGCTCATGCTATGACAAAGACCCCTTTTCCACTGACACCATGCTGATGCTAGGGCAAACCTTTGAGTAAACTCATGCGAGACTTTTACCGAGCCGTAATAATAACAGCCATAGGGCAGGTAACAAAGTTATCTAGAACAGAGAATATATTCTCTTGTTCAAAATCAGAAGCTGTGACCTATGTATTTTTAAGTGTGGAACTTCTCAAATGGAAATTTATTGGATTTGTTAGTGTTCGCGCATTCAGTTTGTTGCCAGAAAATGGTCTGTTACATAATAACCTTTAAATCCCTTGCACTCAGGTCTTATTTTGAGTTTCTCAAGTTGTTTTTATGGCAACCAACATGGTTCTAGGTCAGGCAGCGGCTTCAGAAGCAGTACCAGTACCTCGTCAGTGGAAAAAGGGCTAAAATAGGCCAACATCCTGAACACTCACCGCTTGTAGCTTCTTCTTGGCGGCCTTGGCCAGTTCAGACAGGTCCAGGCTACACAGACAAAGACACAGACACAGGAGTAAAAGGACACCAGAAACATACAGACAGAGAAAGATGAGGAGAGAGAGGGGGAAAGAGAAAAGGTGAGGGTGGATGGATGGAACATGACATTGGGGCAGGATTGCATCAGGGTCAGAAAGAAAGCAAAACAGGCAGAGCAGGAGCTCATGTTTGATGAATTTTTTTCAGACATAGCACACTGTGTCTCTTAAGTAAATTGGCTGTTGAGGTACCAACAGATACAAGATCAGATACATGTGGTAGAAAAGCAGAAAAAAAAACACTGAAATAATTGATTAGAAATATCACAGATATTTAAGTTTAAATCTAAAGAAAGATTAGGCTCAATTTGCCTGCTTCATCTCTCCAGACACTGGCATCCAAATAAAGGACATATGAAAAGGAAAAGGAAAAAAAGAGAGGTAATGGACTGGGGAATAAGAAGAAGGTGAGATACCTCTGTGTTGGGCACTTAGGGCGCGCTCTGCCTCCACAAAGAGCAGCAAGATGGAGAAAACAGAGAATGTATGAGAAAAGACAGCCAAAGAAAGATATCCATATACACAGACACAGGACAGCGAGAGAGAGAGAGAGAGAGAGAGAGAGAGAGAGAGAGAGAGAGAGAGAGAGAGAGAGAGAGAGAGAGAGAGGGCATGAGAGAGAAACAGAAAGAGGAAGTGAGAAAGAGGTGAATTACAGGTCAGTTAAGTGTGACTGTCAAATATCGTAAGCAGCAGAGACAGCAGTCAGCTTTAAAGCAGGAGACAGCACTGATGTCAACTGACTGACAGCATGGCGCAACCTGCTGGCCAACACACTCAAATACAATGACTGGCACAGCAGCTCGGTGTTGTGTGTCTACTGCAAGAGAGCAGTAAAATGTAGAAGGCACATGTACAGTCGTACATGTACAAATCATGTAGTGGCATTCAAAGCATTTACTTCAAAATCAAACATAATGCTACTTGTACAGCTGCACAAGTAAGAAATGTATTCAAGTAATATCCAGTCACAAACACACAAATCTGTACCTGTCTGCCATCTGAGGGATGATATAATGTCCATTCTTATGATCTGCAAAATAAACCAGAATAAATTTTGCAGCTTATTATCAAATCTTTTATGACTGTGTATTAGTCATACATGATTCTTGTCCTTTTCTCATTACAAAAAGCCAAATCTTTGCCAGGCTCCATATAGTTTTCCATACTGATTTCAAAACTTTTTAAGCTCAGGTTTCTTGATAACTTTGTCTTTTTTTGCTAACTTTAAATAAAAGTTAAAGGAAACATAAACTGCTGCAGAAAATAATGCTATGTCTGAATTAGTGTTTTGGCACCTTACGTATTCCAAATTGTTTCCCTATTTTCTTAGGTCTGGAAACGCCTTAAATTCTTTTTTTCCAGTCCTGGCTGGGAATCCTGAAGTAAGATTTTATTCCAGAGTGAGGTCAGTCCCCGCTCTTAGAAAAGCAGCTGAGAGTTTACCTGGACGGCGGCCACACAGATAGAAAGCCAGTCTGTCTGTGAGCTCATACTGACATTCCACCAAGCGCTCGGCTAACTCCACCTGACCCGCTTGCCTGTGTCCCAAACACACACAAATAGGGGTTGAGGCAAGGCAGCAAATGTGCATGATTTCCTAGCAAGAGTAATAAAATACAGCAAGAAGAGGAGAAGGGAATTCCAGGGGACTGTTAAGTCCATGTGCACCTGGCATAATCCATGGGTGTGCGTCCGTTGATGTCCAGCGCACCGGGGTCAGCGCCGTACACCACAAGCAGCTCAGCCTGGAGGACCTGACCTGCTTTAGCAGCCACATGCAGAGGGGTGGTGCCTTTCTCCTGTAATCAGTGTTAGAAAGGGAGAGAGAACAATAGCTTTCAGCTACAGCAACTCAGGCTACTGAGCTGACATTAGTGTATTACAGATACTGAGCTGAAATGTAGCTGAATTTCATTACAACTGTTTGGTTGATGTTTGTTTTTGTGTCCATGACTGTATAGAGTTTGGGCTTATATTATAAAATCCTGAGAACCTTCAGAAAGGTGTTTACATTTTGATGGACACATGCCATGTCAACAGGGGAGGAAAGAAATATTAACAGTAGAAAATACAATAAGGACTTTCACATTGCAGCAAGCAAAGGCTTAAAAATACCACTGGCACATCCTAAATTTATTCTAGTGCTTCAAAAAATAAAAAGGGTGAAACCTTATTTTTTTAACTCATGTTTCTTAAAAGTGACTATGGAGTTGAAACAGCATAAACAATATAAAAATAGCAACTGCCTATTTTATTTCATATTTTGTTTATTTTGCTCATATTCAACATATTCTTCTGACAGGTCAGAAGTGTCTCATATGCAACAGGCAACTGGGAAGAGTGAACATTATTGATACAAACTAGTCACTGCAATAATGATAAAATGAATAAACTAGTAACACGAGCGTTCATCCTAAAGCTATGAAAATAATGCAGGCTAGATGACACACCCAGCTGGTTAGTGGTTACGAAATCTGTATCTGTATCTGTTAGTGGTCTTCACCACGCTTTACTAAGTGCACAAGGATAAGGGTCCAAGGTTAAAGCCCTCCAAATGACCAAATGTCATTCAGCACAGTATGTATATGTATCACATTGCATCACAGTCAAAGGCATCAGATTAAAAAAGCACAAAAGTGAGGATGTATGTGTAAAATTCATAAATTACAAACAGTAAAAAAATAACTAAATCGACAAATAAACAACCAGAAATATAGAATTTGTTTTTTTTACAACCTATATGCTTTCATTTTAATACATAATATTTATCTTAAGTATGTTCAGAAATAAGCATGATATATTACGAGTGTTTACAGTGTTTCCTTCATGCAATACAGACAAGTTTAAATCAGGCAAACTGTAATCCATGTGGAGAATTTGGCTTTCTGGTCTCATTGAAAAAACCCTTGTTCAATTTTAGAGAGTCACTAAGATCTCATATGTTACAAGTATTAACACTTACAGGATGAAAGAAGTTGGCCTGAGCTCCAAGGGACAGCAGCCGCAGACACGTCTCCAGACTTCCTGTCCGCACACTCGAATGTAGTTGCTGTAAGCAGGAAACAGAAAGAGAGAATGTGTTTCACAATCTTCTCATCATAGCTACTCAACAGAGAGCGTTTGCATTATTTTCAAGCACGACCTCATTAAGAGCATTAAGGTGCCTCCTGTAGTGACTGTCTGTTAATTCCTCGTTTGGGAGTAGAGAGCAGAAGGGAGATAGGATGTGCCTCTCATCAGGCTATGCTGACCTTTCAGCATTTCCTCACCTTGCTGAGATCTTTACTGGTGACCCCATCATCATCACGGCATGGCAGTTTGTGGACAAAGGCAAGCATCTGATACTTGGCGCGAATGAACTCTGACTTGGTGGGGCTTTAGGAAGAAGCAAATAATATGACTGACAAGTTACTTACATACACCAATAAAACAGGCAATGTCTGGTTAATAAATTAAAATAAAACAAAGCTCAAGTTTCCATTTACCCATGGCAGTCAATACAATATTCCCATCTTTCTATTTAGTAAACCTATTAGATCTATTTTTCCCGATGTACTTCTAAGAAAATTAATACCCCATTCCCAGGCCTGTTCATTTTATTATCCGTTCCATCATTTTATCTAATCATTTATTATACCTGACAAGGTAATATTATCTCGACTGACTGATATAAGCATAAGGAAGATGGCATTTTTGTTCAGTTTTGTTTCATCCTAAAACAATATCTGCTAAAATTAGGGATGCACTGATATCGATACTGGTATCAGGTATCAGTCATACTGTGCTCATTTATTCTTCCTTAAAAAAATTTTCAACGACCATAATCCAGTACTGTGTGACCTGAGCCTGTTGTATGGTGTTGTGTTAAAGAATACATGGCAACAAAATGACTGCAATTTGAACTTAATTCACAATTAATGATGGCAATCAATGCAAAGCACATCGACTGCAAACTGTGCTCTGCAAAAATGTCAAGAGGACGTACTGCAGCATCTACCTACAATTTGAATAACTGGATACAACATTTTAATCCTAAAACTCTGGAGTTCACTGCTCGCTGCACACAGCAGCAACTGACACTGCAATGAGCAATCGCTAGGTAAGAAAAATGTCTACAGACAACACGAGGTGGAACCAAACAGCACTGAGCCAGAATACTATATTCTTCAAAATCAGCTCCTAACAATTAGTCAGCTGTAGCTCTTTTGTACGTGAAATAAAACCTAGTGGATACTAACCTTAAGTGTACTTCTACTTAAACATCCTAAGCCTTTATATAGCAAATTATATCAGCTTGACTGATACAGCTTGTAATACTATCTGTCTGAAATGACACAACCTTGCCACAGGAAATGACAAATTGAAGAGTCTAATAATGACCCCAATACTGTGAGTAACAAAAAGGGATATCTTCTAACCATTAAACTGAAACCTGCTTAATCATGTACTGCTTTTTACTCTCAATATATAAAACATGTTCAGGATATTAACGTCCGACTTACTGGACTTTATCTTGTGGATTAGGTTTCCTGCGACCACTCTGAACCTGCGCAGGGTCCAGCAGTGAATGCTCCCAAATGGAGTTAGCACCATTACTGGCCAGCGTCTGCACCATCTGCAATATGCACACAGAATTTACAGATCCTGACTGCATTAGCAAAGCCTTGTCTTGGGTGTGCAGGTGGTTTACCTGTAGTAAGGAAGGTGGCCAGCCGCTGTGGCGCAAATGTTTGACGATGGAGATGTGGCGTCCGAGGCTCCGGTGCACAGAGCAGCACTCATCAGAGATCAGCACCCCTCTGTTTATACTGCTCCAACCCGGATCTGCCAAGGCGGAGAAACCAAACAAAAAAGCACATTTAAAATCACTTAACTTCAGCTGAACTCCTTTTAACGGATTTAATATTATAACTCAAATGAAATTACGCTTACAAATTACTCCTATCAAGTACATCTGCAGCCTATACGGTAAAACTTCTCTTTCAGCAGTTTTAAATGCAAAACTAGTTAGCATCCCACTGCTCGTGAGTAGTTTAATATAAACATTCACCCTAGGTTTATTTGGTGCCACTGGCTACAGGTTACTGAGGGAGTAAATAAGACAAATGCTGACAGCAGAGAGGTACAGTGAGGGTTGCAGCTACACTCGGGTAAACGCAGTAAAATGTGCAGTAGAATGCTGCAACAGGTCAGGCATAAGAACACAGCAATCCTTTATTTATAGAAAGTGCTCTCTTGGACCATGAGAGTATTCTGCGAGGAATTAACCATCAGATATAAAAGCCACGTTTCACATACACCTTTCCAGTAATAGTGGAAAGGGGTTAAAAAAAAACAACAACAAAGAATGTTGGCTACACAGTATTAAATTCATTCCCCCAAAAATGACTGGAAAGAAATGGAGATAAATTCATGTGATTTTAATATATGTAGTAATTAAATGCAGAGTAAAAGACTAGGCAAGAGAACAAGCTGTATTGTTTTCAAAGCTGAAGCTCTGTGACAGTGTAACAGATAAATCACACAAGGTCTCAGACTCGATTCAGTTTCTGCACAATATACAATCTTGCAGGTCAATAAATGTTTCATTTACAGTAACTGATGTGGGGCTGTCCATTTTAATGAATGATTTTGTTTTGGCACAGAAGAGGTGACTAATTTTTGGCTGTGGTTGATCGATCACTATATCAGTATGCTTTCAGGATTCAAAGGTCAGACACTACTGACTCCCTTGTAGTCAGTATATTACCTGTGTTTAAAGTTAAATATACACCAACCTTCTGTAGTCTGACAGCATCAATTTAAATGTAGCAGGCTGCACACTTCAAATCGCACACTTCAAATCAGAATGAAAATCTCATGTTGTTTCTACAGCACAACCTGTCTCCAGGATTAAACATTTTCATCTAACAATAGTGTGTGAGAACATAGTGACAGATTAACAAAACAGAAGTCAATAATGGAAATTTAGTTTAAATATTTAACTTAATGAGCTTTACAATGGACTGGTGTGCAAAACAACATAATTACATTTGTCTTAATTTTTCCTTCCATAGTATTGTTTTGATATCGGCTACTGCAATGTGTCATTTGGCATTTAGTAAAAGTTCAAGGCGTACCGAAGTGTGTATTTAGCTGTTTACAGAATCTGGTAACTGCTCTGAATATAATGCATTAACACAAAACATGTAAAGCATGTAAAAAAATGTAAGACAAGAAGCTGCAAACAAATCTAATGCAAGTAATTAAATAAAAGCATGGAAATATTCAGGTTGGGATTTTTTATATTTTTTGCATTATTATACTAACACAATGTTACAGAATGGTTCTGAAGAAAACATTAGTCTGGAGCCCTGTCACAGTATGCAAGATTATGCCAAATATATATACACACACCTGCATGAACACAACACACACGCATATAAACTAACTCCCATGTTCATTTTAACCATACTTTAGCTGCAGTTTCACACAAACACTTACACTCACCCACGCAATACTGTAACCAAGCCTTTCATAGACATGTGCCTGAAATTATTCCTCTCTGATTATTCTCATGAAACAAAGTGACAGGATGCTCCACAGCCATCCTTCCATATCAGCATTACAGCACATCATTCATCCGCTCCAGCTGATGCACTCGACCCTACTTCACAACACACTATTATCTACATTCCTCCGGCATGTCACACGCGACAATTACACACTGCTCAGCTGCAGCAAACAGAGCTGCAGCACTGCAGGCAGTAACAGAGTCGATCACAAGCCTTCCCACCGCCATCACACTTACAACCATGCATACAGCACTGACAACTGAAGGCAGGTAACTGCACTATGTGGCCAGGGGACTGCAGGTAGTAACACAAAGGCTATAAATCAGCAGGCATTATAGTGCAGGGGAGAACTGAGAGAAGAGGTAGAAGGAGCAAAGACACTGAGAAACACAAACACTCCTGAAAAGAGAGCAGCTGTGAGTAGAGCAGCTGCCAAAGTGCCCCCCCTTCCCCAAGGGGCAGATGGAAGTCACAGAATCAGAGCCAATGCCGCAAGACCCCTATTTACGCTAACAATTTGAACAAATTTAAAAAGCAAGTAAATATAGAATAAAACATGATAGGGCATTTTGCTATATGAAAATAATCCACAGTGGTGTATCGTGAAACATTACTAAACTAAAGTAAGAAAATACATTTTCCCAAAACTGCACATTTATAACCCACAGTTACCCACTTGTACAAACAAACCTCCAGGGGACAAGTTAAATCCTGTTATCAACAGTGACTATGTGACAGAAGCTACAAACAGTTTGACCTCGCCAGTCTCTTCTTTTTTTTTATTGAATTTAATAACTTAACAAAAAATTATAGATTTTCAGATAGCTACAAGTGATCTGTACTGAAGATTTACCCCGGCAGAAAACGTGCACAACACTCTTTTAAATCTGTTTAATATCCCAAGCCAATGTAGCATGTCTACTCTGAATTGTCTGTTAATATGAATAATGATAAAGCACTAGAACAGGGAATTAGTATAAACCCATGATTTATAGATCTACATAATAAATAATAGATATAAAAAGCCTGACTCCTATCAGGGCTGTGCTAATATAGAAAAATTATCATCAACAGGATCAATCAGAACTGAGAGTTCAACAGCGCTGTTGTGCAAGATGTTACACCAAACCTGATGTGATGTAAATTTCATGGGATATGTGACTAATGTCAAGCAACATGAGTATGTCTGATATTATAGCAGCTATAAACAGTAAAGATGAGCAATGTGGCAAAAATATTAGATCACAATGCCTGAACTCACAATATATAACAGTATTTAGGTTTGTTAACAGAGTACCACCAAAAGAGTAGTGCTATAAGTAAAATATATGTCTTGTTTAATGTAGCGTTTAAAGTAGATTACGTAGCACGGAACTGACAAGGAATGTATACTTATGTCAATAAGCATCAGTGACTATGACATAGGTGACGCTTCAGATACTTTGGGAAAGTGTGTAGCATCAGTTATCACAATATTGTTGTAATATCAAATCATGCACTGAGTAGTAACTGTGCAATATTAATCTGTTTGAACGAAATATAACGATTTAATTTCATTCCCCCCTATATTGTATTTAATAGTGGTTGTGTATCAGTACTTCTGTGCTGTGATGCTTACACAACAACACAAATATTTCTCTCACTGCATAAAGCTGACTGAAATTAAGATAAAAATTAATTGCAAACTACATGTTTAAGCTATGACAATTTTTTTTGCTATTTATAACAAATAAAAGAATGAGAACACTCTTTGTTAGTGCTAAGGGACACAGTAAATGTGCAGAATCGGTTATAGCCCTGAAACTGTAGATACGATTAACCAGAGTTACATGACACAAAGTTTAATGTTTAAGTTACAAGTTGCTGGGCAAATTACAGTAACTTGTAAGAGCAAAGTTAGACGGCTAACTTTAGAATAAATAAATAAAATATCATACTACAGGAAATTATTATAGATATTAAACATAAAAGAGCAAATATCAATTCAGAACTAGCCAGCTAACCAAGTTTGACAGTTAAGTATGATACAGAACCAGTGTTGGTTTATTATTGAGCTAGCTAGCTTTAAGGTTAGCTAAGTGACTATTTACACAACACTACTATAACAACTAAAAACTTACTGTTTTACAGTAACCTCTGAGTCATACAGTAAACACCCCACATTTTGTGAAAATACCTTTAATAAAATGTAAACTAAACAAACCCAAAAGGTGTATAGAGAAAGCTACACGGCAGCGGCTGCTAGCTAACGTTAGCCTAGCTGCGTTTTAACTCGGAATAACTTGGAATAGAATCGTGAATGGGAAAAACATTCTGAAAAAATAAAGAAAATGGATCAAATCTACATACAGATGTTTTTTTTTTAAACCTATTTACGTGAAACAACTCGCAGGGACACGACTGAACCAATGGATAGTTAGTGAACGTTCAGTGGTTAGCTTTATTGCTAACAACAAGCACTAGCTCCATAAAATCTCGACATACACTCGTCAAATCAGAGCCGATGGGTTCACAGCGTGTTAGTTTGTCTAGCAAACTGGATTTTAAAAACAAGGACGCTTGAGTATGATCACTGGCTATAGCTTTATTTTATTTAGCTGTTTCTTATCCCGTTTGCAGTAAGAGGGGCCGCAGGCCTGCTGCTCTCCTTCTCCTGACGCCAGATCAGTGGCACAGCTAAACAGCGTTCGGTTTCAACCATCGCGATTTGAACGTAAAATAACGTACCTGGCGCACTGCAGTCTGCACACACCTCGCTTCTTTGGACTTTTCTGGACATGTTAGGGAAAGCCAGCTTTTACGATATAACGCGATTTACAGTCCAATGTCGACGAAGTTTCGTCGTATCAGTTAGCAGCGACTGCAGCTTTGATGCCGCCCCGAATGTCCGGAAGCCGGCGGAGAAGCTTCCCGATGCTCCAGCTCGCCTTCGCCTCCCTGCTCTCTAGCCCGATTTCACTGCACTCGGCCACGGAGTTTAATCCACGTAAACACTCCCTTAGCGTTTGATCGAGGGCCCGAAATAGTCAATACAGATTTTTATAACTCTATTGTCTGCTGGTTTTGTATTATTATCACCCGAGCGCCATATCTCAAGCACAACCCGCGAGCAGAAAAACACAGCAAGGCGTTTTATTTACATGTAGCAGCCTGCGCGCGCTTGTAGGCTGTGGCAGGCTGCATACTGTCTCCCTCTGACGTCCTGCTCAGCTCGCGGGTCAGTGTGTAGTGGGAGGCAGCATACGCGCGCGCACACACACACACACACACACACACACACACACACACACACACACACACACACACACACACACACACACACACACACACACACACACACACACACACACATACAGACAGCTACTGTATGCATTCGTGCTCTATAACAGACTGTTTGTTAAGCTCATGTTTTTTCCTGTGAATAGCCAAAAACAAAATTGCCAGAACAAGATCTTCCACCATCCCCCAAAGTCTCTCAAAAACATTTTTCTACTCTCGATATTTTACCTGATGTGCAAAATACCATTAGACAATAAAAGAACACAAAAACATGCCTTCTCATCAAGAAATCGAGATATTATGCAAGTTTGAAACACCCACTGGCATCAGGCATCCACCCACTTCCCTGGTATACTAGTGTAAAAAAGCATCATAAAGCATGATGACACAACTTCAGCTTCCATGCTTTATTGTGGTCATTGTGTGGCAGGTCTGCACTTTGCATGGGTCACCAGTATCACAGGGCACCATGTGCACACTTTCGTGTAACAAAGTCACCTACTGGCATGTTTTTTGGAGAAAACCAGTAAACCTGAAGAAAACCCATGAACCACAAGGGAAGAACATGCAAAACTGTAACTCAAAAATACAAAAAAGTAATTCTGTACCATGTGAATCTATTAAGATAAAATAATACATCCTGTACCACCATGTGTCTATTAAGAAAAAACATTTACATAAACACTCATAGAAATACACTGCTTTGGCTGTCGCATACACAGTGATTTTCTACAGGGCCACTTTCACATGTGTCCAGTCTTTCTTTTCAAAAATTACTGTGAAGTTCTGCCATTGAACTCAATTTGTGAATTCACAAAGAAGGCACAGTGGCTTTAAACTATCATGGTCCCTTATTCTAATTATTAGATGATAATAACCTGGTAAGTGAAATTCATAGCAAAAGATGATTATGCTATAGATTAGTTAGCTACCATCAAGATCTTGTCCACATTTATTGATAATCTAACAATACAAATGAAGACTTCAGATAATTCTCCTATGTATATACACATTACAAACGTAATGTGTATATAGATAATTCTCCTATGTATATACACATTACAAACGTAAGCTATAGTGTACCAGAGTTAAGTAGCATCCTTGTTAGTGTCAGATAGCATAGAGTATATAATATTACAATTATTACCACAATATTTATATGCTTGATATCTGGTTTGAGCTCATAAAGTTGTCTGGTTTATTTTTTCCCAGATTTTTTAGATTACTACTTGACTTATCAGTAAATGTTTGAGATTACCCATTACTGGTGTGATCTCTGCTTCTAATTAACTTGTCTTCGATCCATTAGCACCAGTAATTCATGAAATTTTCATCAACTCAATGAGGGAACTTTTGTAAGGTTCACAGAGAATACAATTATATTTAGGTTGTGTTTTTCATTTGAAAGGCTTATAATTGGCCATTTACTGCTTTTTAAGAGACCTGGCAACCCTGATAGAAATACTTTTACGTCTTTTTTAAACACGTTAAGCAATGCAATCCATCAAAAAAATTATAAATATTCCTTTAAAACAACACATTTAATTACAATTTAAATGTCGTAAAGGCTAATGCTTTAGACGTGAAGAACGGCGTATCTTGATGACATATTTAGATGCGCAACCTCGCGTTAAGTGCGCAGTAAACAGCATCACCGTGTAGCGCGTGATCACCGAAAGGGGAGCAACTGAGAGCTCTCGCTGATAGGCGTCGATTTTTAGAGAGAAGTGACAGACTGGAAGCGTGAACGCCCGAGCGAGAGACGGGGGAGGGAGACCGTGCAGATAACACTTACTGTATCTAAAGAAAGCCTAAACCGTCTTAGCTATCGGACATTTACTATGAAGGAGGGATGCTGGATGTGCACCAGAGGAGAGAAATTCCCTCATCCGGAGTCGTAGCGTTCAATCAGTACGCGCCCCGTTTATTATTGACTAAATAGGCTAAAATAAGGGGGAAAAAGAAAGAAGGGAAGAGGAAGGTAAGGAAGTATGTTCAGAGGATGATTTCAGCCAAGCAAACTCCTGAGAAGAGCCGATACCGCCTCCATTATCTCGTTTGGCACAACAAATACCGGCAGTTGGAAAAGGAGCTTTCGGCGAGCGAGCAGGTGAGAGAGAGGTTTAGGGGCTCTGGGGCTGCGTCCAAATCCGCAATAAATAGTAAGCTAAATGTCATGATGTCGTTATTATTGTGACACAATGAAGATCCTGTTTCAGTATTGTAGCATGCCTGTGGATTTTTTGGGGATGTGAATAGTGGGCCATGTCTGAATGCAGAAAAGACATTGCATGGCATTGGAATGAAAAGCAGCACCGTACGGGATATATTATTCCTTGGATAAAACTCACTCGTATTATTTTGTGAAAATTAGGTAGTGAGTGTTGTGTGCATAGAGGTTTAACCCCAAGGCGCGCACTATAGACTGTTCCACCTGGTTGCACCTTGAAGCGCTTATAAGTATATGTATACAGTGCCGTTCCCACTCATTTATTTCTCAGACGCTAACTTGTTCATTATACAATGTTTAACGTCTTAAACATAGATCAAATGCCAAGAGGAAAAAACTCCTCCCTGTTCCCACTTGCTGTGGAGAAAGGTGTTTCTACTGCGGGGTTTTTCGGCAAGTGTCCTCCTTTAAAGCGCACTGGTAAAATGGTGTAAATGAGAGGGTGTGCTTAACACCAGCGGAGGCACAATGGCTGCTTGAATGATGCTTCTCCATTTTCCATACAATCGCAAACAGATTTCATTCCAAAGTGTGTTGTTAGAAAAAAAACTGTTATTTACCAATATTAAATATCAATGAAATCAACGCACTGATGCATCATTTATATGAAATTGCTGCTTTAAGTAGATATAAAAGCAGGTTATAGCATAGAAATGCGTTCTGTTTAGATTTTTAAGCTTTATTATATGGTCAGATGCAGAGGATAATGGTAGATATTTATCTGCTTTAATGTTTGATGACATTTATCATATCACATGCTGTAATGTGTCCTATGGGTGAACACTGTAGTGCACAATATGCATTAATGAGCACGACCTCTAAAACAGCATTCTAGATCAGTGAGATAAGTTTTCTAGGTCTAACACACAAATCGAGAGCTCTGGAATGCTTCATTGCATATATATGCTGCTTTACATCCTTGGCCCTTAGTTTTAAAACAAAAGCTAATCATACGGATTAATGCCATCATATGAAGCAGCCCTGATTTACTGATTTTACTGATTTTATCTGATTTACTGGTGACAGCATAATCTGGTTGTAGAGTGCAGGTTCATGGTTCAGAGTGACAATGAGCATGGGATGGGGTATAAGCTCATGGATATGTTAGTGGTGAGATGGGAGGTCAGTACTTCCATGATCGAGTTTGGAAAGACAGGGCACACAGCCATGACAATGACAAAAGTGCTGCGCCAGCCTGCTTCTGGTGTTGGGTGTCAGAACAGACGGGTCAGAAAAATTCGAGCTACCAAAGGAATTGGAGAGTAGGTTAGGAAAGTCAGTGAGATAGCTGATGAGCTTATTTTCCAGTTTGCTTTGACCATAAAAAAGTATCACAGCCTGAGAATAGGTTTGGCTCAATCATCGGCTTGGAGGAGATGAAGGAAATTGAGAATGGGTTAAGGGAAATAAAGTGATGGGAGCTGCACAACAGAGAGGTGGATTATATAATATTGCCTACAACACAGCTCCAATTATTAAAAAAAAAAAAAAAGACAGAAATGTGCATCTAAATGAGAGAAATGGCTATATCACATATAGGATCCATTTTAGGTTAAGACAGCCACTGCTTAAATATTTGCACTGGCAGCAAAAATCCTTGCTCACGTGTCGTCCTAACAGGACGGAAGACTTATATTTCTATCCGTTTCTGTTTTCTTCTGTTATTCTCTTTCTCTCAGGCATCAATCTCTCCAGCATGTCTCCTAGACCATGAAACTCAACACTAATTGCAGAATGTTGTCACTAGGGATGAAGATGATGCTTGGGTGGGAGTAGCCTGAGATGTAGTTAACTTATCGAAAGGCTTTTAACAGACGGGGCAGCATGAGATGGGACGACAATTGAGAGGGATAAAAGATTGAACAGATGTCTGCACAGATGAGACCACAGTATGTTGTGATTGTGTTGGATGCTGAAATGAAAATGAGCAAATGGAAGGTACTTTGAGGATCATATCTGAATTCATTACGGTTTATGGAAATAATTTCTCATGGTTGTCTGGAAAAAACAACAGATGTCTGACAGGTATCTACATCCTTATGGGTATTTCAACATTATAAATCATGTAATTCACCATGTTATTAATAAAACAGTTCCCCAATTGTAATTTGAATATGCAAAACAACACCTAGCTCATGCATGATGTGTGCAGTTGACAGACGAAAGATTGGCCTTTCTTATTCCTTTTGATTGTGAGACTGTGAAAGCTTAAAAATCCTTGTCTCATGAAGTATTGCTCTCAGAGTACCATGACCACAAAAACTTTGAGGAATCTTTTAACAGTTACACTTTCAAAGTGTTTCCATTTAGAGCCCTTTCTGAATGGAAAATCCTTAGTTGTAGTGTTCTTCTTAGACATAAATGCAGATCATATGTTTAGGTGTAATAAGAAGTTATTGTTCCTATATAAGGTCATGCTAAAAAAAAGCCAAATGCTGACTGCGCATTCATTCTTTTACTACTCTTCTACCAAAGAGAAAGTATGACTGCTTTTGCTATAAATATTTCAAAGCTCATAAAGCACCCACCCCAGCCACTCCAGCCACTCCAGCCACCCCAGCCACCCCAGCCCATAAAAGGATATGCTGTGATTCAGTTTCGTTAATGAATATTTGTTCCAGCAGTACGATGGCTGAGAATCTAATGGCTGTGACATTTTATAAGGAAGTTATTAGCTTCTGCACACATTTTCTTTCTCTTTTTCCTTCTATACTGCAAATGTGTTTCCTCAGCCTGGTTCCTCAGTAATGGCTCTGTCAGAACAAGTGATGTGTGTCAGCTTGCTGTGCATCAGACCAGCCACACAGTGAGCATTCAAGAAAAAGGAGACCCCATTCTCTCTCTCTCTCTCTCTCTCTCTCTCTCTCTCTCTCTCTCTCTCTCTCTCTCTCTCTCTCTCTCTCTCTCTCTCTCTCTCTCTCTCTGTCTCCCTCTCCTCCCCTCATCCAGAGTGCCTGAGTCACTGACACTGTCAGCTGAAATTTGAAGTAATCAAGACCATTTTCCTCAAAAGCTCCCTTACAGTATCTCCACATCCTCTATGCTGTTTGTCAGATATCTTGTACTTCTTGCTTGTGTTAGGTGCCTCTAATAAGGCTATAATTGCTAAAAGAACCATCAAACTGTACTGTTTGTGTTCATTTGTAATAAGGTTTTACTGATTGGTGGCATCTGTAAACACCTTCATATGTTTTGCCCACACAGAGGATGTTTCATAACTAGGTTATTTCACCACGCACTGCATCTTGCATCTTGTTCCCCCGCGGACACCCAACCGCAGACGTCTGTACATACACACACACACGCCCCTGTACCTCTGCCTACATTCCACATACACAGATTGGGCTCCCAATAAAAGATTTATGTTGGTTTAAGTAGCTGCCAGAAAACATTATCCAAGGCCCTGAGAACGCAGGAGCAGATGCTTCGGTAGAGATGGCTATCAATAATGCAGCTTCCAACCGGGAGAGAAAATGAAAGATAAATTTTGGGATGGAGGAGTGCAGGAACAAATATGAGAGGGAAAACCCTACAAGACATAATATGCTATAGCCCTAACTACCATTTCTGTATAGCTCTCTCTATGTTCTACGTCACAGAAGAGTTTGTGTGTGAACAGCAAAATGTTCTAGTGTTTGCAGCACTACTATCATCATAGTGTGTATATGACATCGCAGAAGTGGTGTTAATATTTTTTTAAACAACGTTTCGATCTGCTTTTTAGAAAGCAGATTAATACAGCAATTATGAAAGCAGAAACAGATCCAAGATACAAAAAAGACAAACCCATAACCTATAAAAGCGAAAAGAAGAAGCAAATCACGTAAATGTTATTAACTACAGATTGAAGGTGGAATTTTAATTAATGATTACAGATGTTGCACATGGTCTAGATCCATTTGCTTTGGTGAGAAAAGTAATTTTTGTCACTGCCTAGTGAGTCACAGGCAAGGCCACAGGCAAGATTCAACAATAGGTCAGTTTGTGTGGAGTAGGTGGGCGAACAGAAATGTGCGTGTGCAGTGAACTGGGAGGAGAAATGGCAAAGAGCAGGTCAATGAGAAACCAGTGACAATTGAGCTGACTCTTTCTTCTTGTCTTCATGTCTCATATCACCCTGAACCCCATCATAAGAAGGAATTTCATACATATCTCCCACACACTGCTCCTTTCTCACTCTCCCTTGAGTGTTCACTGTCATCTTGCCTCCACTCCTCTCCTCTCCACTTCTGTATTAGCCTTGGGGCTGAGCTGTGCTGGGCTTCCCACCGGAAAGACAGAAAAGACATCATTTACTTTAAAACCACCAACCATGCTCCCTCTCATTCCCTCTCTCCCTCCCTAGGTCTCACTCTGCTTACTTCCATCACACTATCCCATCGCGCCGTACTCCTTCCTCTGCTCCCTCTGTTACCATAGCAATGCCCCTCCACTCCCTCTGTGTCCCCACCCTTCCTGTCCTCTCTTTTCCATTGTGAAGTAGCTAGTGTTTTTTAGTCTCCTTGGGGAGCCACTCAGGCCACAGTTGTTGCTCATGAACACACTGCTGGTGTTAACGAGGGAGCTGTATAATTGCAGAGCAGGGAATGGGGCTTAGGGAGCATGCATGCATCACATGGGAGTAGGTTTCCTATGCAAAACAACATTACAGATGGATTGTACCTACGGCACACACTCACACATAAACATGGTGTGTATTCTGTTAAAACATAGAAGCCACAAAACATGAGTTAAGAGATGACAGAAAGCAGACTCGCATACAGGGATACATACACAGTGGCTCTACAAGCAGACAGTCATATAAACATTTGTGAGACAGAGACACTCTAAAAAAGAAACAACACACACACACACACACACACACACACACACACACACACACACACACACACAGACACACAGACACACAGACACACACAGACAAACACACACACACACACACACACACACACACACACACACACACACACACACACACACACACACACACACACACACACACACACACACACACACACACAGTGTAATGCAGCACTTAGGCTGCTGGTGCAACTGTAAGGTAATAGAACAGCTCTCCCAGCAGACAACAAGCCCTCAGGCAGTAATATGTTTCCATTATAATGTGCCTGTCTGAGGCATGTGCATAAAACCCCCATTATGTGACTCATTTACTGTAAGCTTGCTTGAAATAAACTGTTCACAGCAAAAATCTGCATATCCTCATTGTCACGCCAGCCCTGTCCTGCCTTTAACTGCACTTACAACCTTTATTCCTGACAAAAGGATTAATGTGTGTTTACATAATCCCAGGCAGAATGCCAGCTCATCAAATGCGATCAACCAGGATATACTACATGCATAAATAACAGCATTTTCACTGATAAGCTCTGTGATTTATTCTCCACATAAAATATAATGTCAACTCAATCCTAGCCACAGTAGCAGTCACAGGCCAGAAAACCACAGGTTTACTTTTGAACTGTTGTAGAATTTCTTCTGAATGTTCTGAGCTTTCTCATGGTTACAGCTTCAAGTGTGATTCATTTTCACTTGTCACTTCTATCATCATCACATTGTCTCACTTCAACCATCTCTTGTGGTTTCCCAGCTGTGCAGAGTGCCTAAGAAGAAAGTGAGACATTGTTTTTCGTTCTGCATCTCTGAATAACCCTTCTGTTTTTTTAGGAGGACTTGGATGTGCTAGACCCAAGGGGTCGCACTCCTCTGCATCTTGCTGTAACCCTACGCCACCTGGAGTGTGCACGAGTGCTGTTGCACTATGGCGCTGATGTCAGCAAAGAGAACAGCAATGGCTGGACAGGTAGTACAGCAACATTACAAACACTGTTTGTTTGTTTGCTTACAAATACTAAGAATTCAATTTTAGAACATTATTTAAGTGACTATTTATGGGTGGTACATCATGAGAATGTACAGTAAGCAAGATACAGTAGTTGGAAAGACAGACTAGAAAAGAACATTTACTTTATAAGTATTTGTTTCTTGTTATTTCCCCTCTCTTCCATATTCATAAATGGTATAATAATAATAATAATAATAATAATAATAATAATAATAATAATAATAATAATAATAATAATAAGAAGAAGAAGAAGAAGTAGAACAATGTGGTATCTCACATGTATTTAAATACTGAAGCTTTGCATTTGCATCTCTCTCTCTCTCTCTCTCTCTCTCTCTCTCTCTCTCTCTCTCTCTCTCTCTCTCTCTCTCTCTCTCTCTTTCTCTTTCTATCTCTCCAACACAGTTTTGCAGGAGGCCATCAGCGTGCGTGATGCTGAGCTGGTGCGGCTGGTCTTGTGTCACAGAGACTACCAGCGAACCATTAAGAGACTGGCAGGGATCCCCAGACTACTAGAAAGACTGCAGCAGGTCAGCTTTTAATAGCACATCTAAAGCCAGAACACAGCTCAACAGAGAACAGATGTGTATGAATTGTGAAATAGGAGTTAATGATTATGAAATGTAGGTAACCTACCAGTTTTACATCTGGTATCATCCCATCCCCACTGCTTCCCTCATTCAAGCTATAAATAATCTTAAAGAAAGATGAAACTTTAGCACTTCAGAATGCACATAAATCATAGACTGTGAACATGTGAAAAGCAGCCAAAAAATTGTCCGCCTCACCTAAAATCAGTAAGGAGTTTAATATGAATCCTCTGCATCTGTAGTTTGTGTGAATACTGAAATTTGAAAATAAAATTGCACAAAAAGCAATTCAGACCTGCAGAGGCATCTCTGTTATATGCAATTCTGGCTTTGAACTTATTTTTTCTTGCATGGTATCAGCTAAAGCCAGTGTCTGACAGTGTTTTGTAACCACAATACATCATCACATGAGAACAGAGTACACAGCATTATAAATGGAGACACTGTTTATCTTAAAGATAGAATTTTATAATGATAAAATCATAAACTAAGCTAGCTGTTAGCAATCAGATAAATGCTTGGTCATCTTGACCTTGAAACTATAAGCACATTTTCTTAACAATTAAAACACTTAAATTAAATTAAACCATTAAATTAAGTTAAACAATTGCTGGTACATTAAATGTGGCCTGTTCAGATACTGTCTGCAACTTCAAACAGTAGATAAGTAATTTGCTTTACACTTGAAGCTATTAATCACTGTATACGTTTATTTCATCATGTAAAATGTGTTGGATCAAGTGCTATTTTATAAGTTGTAATTCACTGTATGTATCATCACTTTAGTCTGTTTTTTTTTTTTTTTTACAAGTAACCTGCATCTAGCTTTTTTTATATCTTTATTACAGTTGTCAACAATGAAAAAAAAATGTGATAACGTTTTTTAATTCTCTTTTTCTTATGCTTTTTGGGGCTTAAAAAAGAAATACGTTACAGGTTACAAAATACCACTGAATTCAAAGAGGCTGTTTACAACAAATCTGTTTAGGAAAAACAGTTATTGTAGCTTACAAGAAAGCAAAACGCTAATTTTCAAACACACTAAAATGGATATGTGAAGAAGTGATACAGGGAGAGAAATGAACACAAAAACATTATGACGTATTGTACATGTGCATATAATATATATCAAACAGGACTGGTTTGATTTCTGTCTCACAATCTAATCTTTAATAAGTCTTACTCTTCTTTATATGGCAGATATCCTGTCTTTCTCCTTCTGTAAACTGTGAAATTGAAAGCCACTATTTTTTTCTGAAACTACCACATAGCACAAGAAATTAATCTCCACCGTCCTGTTTTATACTCGGCTTTCTCTTACACCTCCACTCTTGGCCACTCTGAAACCCATAGAGACTACATTTACATTCATTGCATTTGGCAAATGCCCTAAAATACAGAGCAATTTAAAGCAGGTTTTTCGAGCCCCTATCAATAAATACGTCCTTGTACTGGTTCACTAGGTGAGGGACAAAGTGTATTATCAGTCTCAAGATCCTGTTGAGGAGTAAGACTACAGATGCTACATTAATCTTTGCTCTTCTCCACTCCACCTTTTTCTGCTTCTCATCTCTCACTCACTCACTCACTCACTCACTCACTCACTCACTCACTCACTCACTCTCTCTCTCTCTCTCTCTCTCTCTCTCTCTCTCTCACTCACTCACTCACTCACTCTCTCTCTCTCTCTCTCTCTCTCTCTCTCTCTCTCTCTCTCTCTCTCTCTCTCTCAGGCACAAGACTTTTATGTGGAGATGAAATGGGAGTTTACAAGCTGGGGTATGTATAACAGTTTAGTCCAAATAACACAACACTAACAGCATAATCATGATATCATGTAGCTAGAAATATTTGAATTGTTTCTTATTCAGTAGAAACAAAGCTAACCAAATTTCATTGTTATTATACAAATACAAGATTTTCTGATGACCAATGTTTCATCATATCATCCTTAAGAATTACACAGTAAGAACAGGAAAATCCTCTTTGAATGCCACAAATAACTTTTACCTAAGGTAAAAGAACACATTTACCTAAGAACACATATGAACTCATTTCACATAGTAAATGTAATCTTTACATTTACAAGACAGTAATGATTTTGTCTAAATAGGTTACAAATGTACAAGTAAAAATCTTTAAATGGGATATTTTCCCTCTAAAACTTTGGGATAACCAGACTTTAAATATGCCATACCTTCATATATGATTGACGTAGCTGCAAAAGGAAAATTTACTTCACGAGAGCCTGCATTTTCAGAACTATTTATTTGATTATGCAAACGCTGTCACACCGATAACACTGTCAGATGATCAATGGCTGATATAATGAGCAGTTGAGCAGCTTGTGGGGGTAAATAGAACATTGTCGGACATAATAACATTCTTTGTAGTATAAAAAATGAGAGAAATAGTTTTACCCAGAATTTTACAGTCAATTTGTTGCATGTTGTGGCCCTACCATACAAATACCAGTAAATGACATTGCTGCTACATACTGTAGAGTATTAGCTCGGACCAACTATGATCATGTTGAAGGTTTATACAGTTAGACTGATTCTCTTTTAGAAGGTAGTTGTGAGTCTGAGAGTGTTAGTAAAGATCCTTATTTAAAGACTTTTTGAAGCGGAGACAGGCTTTCTGGGCTTTGTGCCACCTGCCTCTCTGTCACTTTCTGTGTCTCTCACTCTCACTGTCTCTATTTCTGTCTATCTGAAAACAGGAGTATTGAGGTAGTCCATGAAATCACCAAGTTAAACATGGCAGGTTATAGGTGGTATTACAGATCTCCTCCTCTGTTTAGAGAGGCTTGTTCTAGTTCGACAAAGATTGCATTGTTTATTTCTTGATTAAATCAGTTGAATCTTAATATCAGTAAAAAGTTTTCTCTTGAACTTCATTTCCAGCATTGCAATTGATGAAATTACGTACCTGTGTCAAGGTGTCCACAAACTTTAATAAGTTTATTTATTCAATTTAATAAGTTGCTTTGCTTGTGTTCTGGTGATATTTCCAATGAGTTTGAAATACACCAGAACAGTGTTAATAAACCCAGCTTTCTTCCCTTCATTTATTCTCTTTAATTATGTGTCTGGAGTTATTTCTGGGCCTTGGTTTTTTTTTTTAACAGAAGCCCAATTTGGTAAAAATTTAAGGCTTGTTGGATGTTTACACGCTTTGTTCTTTATCAGCCTGTTCTTTATCAGCCTTTTGAGCATTATCAGCCTGGCACAGTGTTTTGATCATGTTATGAAGAAGTGCATGTGAAAGTCCAGTGTTAAATAGCAAAGGTGATATTAATAATAGTATAAGCATTTTATAAACATAACTAACTTAAATAGAAATGTTAGCAAAAGACCTGTGGACGTACAGCTTGCATTACAATGTCACTGAATGATTTGTCATTCCTGTGGCAAGAGTGGCATTGGTAATGTTGATAGAAAGAGCTTGATGATAGGTGTTATGGTTTACAGTGTTGAATGCAGGTCTTAATTTGGTTTATTCTCACTGAGAAGCATTTTTTCATCTGTGAATACCTGTGATATTCCATGAAGACAGGACAGGAACAAAAGCAGTGCAAAGCAGGTGATGATATCATGGGGAAATTTGTAGAATAAATTAGAATAAAATATGTTTCTTTCTTTTTTTTTTACTATTTGTGAAGCAATACGAGGTGGGCAGTCAGATAAAATTAGTACAAAATGAAAGAGACAGACACAACACTAAAGTAAGTAACCACTAATACTGTCATTAACAGTGTTTCAGAGGTTGGAATTTAGTGCATTTAAACAAATTTAAACAAAAGTCAATAATGTCAATAATCTAGTATAGATAAAGTCTATTTAAAGGTATGTTTTTTCTTTAGTGTGGGACTAGCCTACAACTATGCATGCACTTTATTCTGCACAGCTAAAAAGCTAGAATTAATGGTGTTTAAATCTATTAAAACAATCAAGTTAATAGCCATGCATTGCCTACTGATTGTTGCCAAGGCCCCTTAAAAAAAAACAAAAAAAAAAAAACGTAACAAACAGCTCTATAATATTACCCTTGTACCTTATTTAGTCAGAATTGAAAATGGGTTATTCTGAATGGCTTACTCAGAACCAGAGTCTGTTAAATAGTAATCAATTAATGGTCATAAATATTACTGATTCATCTTCTGTAAATTCTTCTGTAATAGTAGTTTTGACTGCAATGACAGCTGTTCTTAAAATTAATTATGTTCTGTGCAATTTGCCAGTAACTTTACAATGTGAACTTATTTGTTTATTTGTTTGTTTTTGTATTATAAACTTATTAAGACAGTGAAAAAATTTTGCTCAGATTGAAATATAATAGAATTTTATTCGGCTTCTTTTATAGTGAATCTTTACAGAAATGAAATTGAATTAATTATTTAGATGACCTTCTAATTGCTTAAAAATAAATAGCTGCTTAACTGAAAAGTTTTCACCCCTTTTGTTTTAACAGAATAAATTAGGACTCATATTTTAATTTATTTAATTAAAAAAGATCAGCAAATCTTTAATCAAATAAAAAAGGTTTGGCACAACTAAGACGCTTCCCAGATCAGACCGTCATTTCAGACTGAGCGTCAGGCAAGGACAGCTGGCAAAGAAATGTCCAAGAGGCCCAGCTACAGCCCTGAATGTCACAGAGCTCACTGGCTGAAATAGGAGATCCTATTAGACATCAACAATATCATCAGCTTTTTTACAGATCTGACCCCTATAAGAGGACGCACACAAAGATACCAGAAAGATACCAGTTTACCAGAAAGCATGTGACAAATTCTGAGAGCTTTTGGAAAAAGATGTTGAGTAATTTGGTCTAAAAGCATTGTGACATGTTTGACACAGGACAAATTCAGCCCAACAGGTAATACTATATCTATCATTATGATAACTTTATGCTGCATGGTTCCTTTTCAGCATGGGAAGTGAGAATTCTGGGGAAAACCTGGTCCATTCAGCCAGAAATCTGTGTCACAAAGCAAGAATTCCTGTCTCAGCAGCACAATGACTCAAAGCACAGGGCTTTTTAAACAAAAGAAGTTTTGTGATTGAATTAACCTGAAAATTGCTGTCCACCTACAAGCTCCATTTAATTTAGGAGAATTTAAAAAAAATCCTTGTTGAGAAATAGGAGAAAATGCCCAGATCAAAATGTGCAAAGCTTCTAGAAACTTATGAGAAAATTCAAAGCTGTTATTGCTGCAAAGTACAATGCTGCACAAATTATTGACTTGTGCAAGCTAATTCTGAGGACATAGTGAATACTTTCTGGAGATACTGTCCAGTCCATGGCTTGACAATAATCAACAGTGTGTTTGGGACATCCAACCCATGGAGCCACTAATCCATTGCGTTACCACCCTGAAGGAAATGGAGCAGCATGGAGTGCTCTACAATAGGCCCTATCATGTTGTATTAACTATAGTAAAACGTGATGACTCTTTTACCAGAATCTGTTATGGCAAAGCTTGATGCAACTGATTTTATGTTCATTTTTATTAGTGTAGATATTAGGTTTGTTTTGGGTGGTCCTTCCAGTTTAGTCTATATACATATATTTGTAAGAGGCTCACAAGCTGAGTTATATTTTATATCTAGAAATTTAGGATAATTAATTACTGATTGAATATAATGTTTATACACTGGTTCCACATCTGTCTTGGTTTTAGTGCCCTTGGTGTCCCGAATCTGCCCGAGCGACACATATCGAGTGTGGAAAAGTGGCCAGTGCCTTCGAGTAGACACAACACTCATGGGGTTTGAGCAGATGACTTGGCAGCGAGGCAACCGCAGCTTTATCTTCAAAGGACAAGGTGACAGGGAGCCTTTTTTTGCGTCTCTGTCCTCCCATTTTATCTGTAGGATAGTCTCACCTACACATATATTGTGCCCATATATCCAATATGAAAGATTAGGTTTTCCTGCAGTCCCTTATTTATTCCTTTCGACTTTGACTGTGGTTTCTTCTTATTTATTTTTTTCAACTATACTTTCTATATATAATTCAGATTCCAGTGCCATGGTGATGGAGGTGGACCATGACAGACAGGTAGTGTTCTGTGAGACACTCCCATGTCTCTCGTCCTCTCCTTCCTCTCGTCCTCAAAGTACTGCTCTCAGTCTGTTGGGTGTTCTGCAGCCCAGTGATGAGCAGGTGGCTGCTCGGCTCTCTGCTCCAGTGGTCACAACACAGCTAGACACCAGAAACATCGCTTTTGAAAGGTGAATTAGGAATAACGCTAACCATTATTAACACAAAACACACTTCACATCTATACTTTGTAACCTGCATGAACAAAATTCATTCATTTTCTACCACTTATCCGAACTACCTCGGGTCACGGGGAGCCTGTGCCTATGTCAGGCGTCATTGGGCATCAAGGCAGGATACACCCTGGATGGAGTGCCAACCCATCGCAGGGCACACACACTCACTCACACTATCATTCACTCACACACTCACAGACTACAGACAATTTCCAGAGATGCCAATCAACCTACCATGCATGTCTTTGGACCGGGGGAGGAAACCGGAGTACCCGGAGGAAACCCCAGAGGCACGGGGAGAAAATGCAAACTCCACACACACAAGGCGGAGGAGGGAATCAAACCCCCAACCCTGGAGGTGTGAGGCGAACATGCTAACCACTAAGCCACTAAGCCACCGTGCAAAAAAAAATAAATTTATGTTATATTTACACTGTATATTCAGTGGATGCCAAAGGTTTACAAATCCCTTAGCCAAAGACATTCAAACTCAAATAACTTCTCACATGGACCATGTTGCCATACAATCCCTGTGTTAAGTCACTTAGGGAATCTACATTATATACCCATAAGAAGTCATAAAAAATAGGTAAGAGACATTTTATTTACTATTTCAGATTTTAGTCGGTTGGCTTTGAAAGTGTTTGGGGGCATTTCCTTTTAATTGCTTAAATTTCAAGCAAACACTTGGAACTAGCCTTCTCATAATAATCTGGTGGAAATTCTTCTTCTTCTTCTTCTTCTTCTTCTTCTTCTTCTTCTTCTTCTTCTTCCTAAAATGTATATGAAAGGTTTGTAATCCTACATTATCAGATAATCGTTCAGTTCAGGCCATACAATTTCTAGAGGATTCATAAGTCAGGGCTTTGTAATAGACACTTCAATGGGGTATGTAAGGGCTTTGTAAAGGCCACTTTGTTGTCATTTATTTTGTTACACTAAAAGTGTGCTTATAATCATTGTCCCCCGGAAGACCCGGTTACAACCAAGGGTTAACTTTCTGGCTAACATCAGAAAGATTTTGATTCATTGTTTCTAGATAATACTTCTTCTCGATGATGCCATTTATTTTCTGGAGTGTTGTAGTTCCAGTGTTCTCTGGGATTTCATTTCCTTAATCATGTGGTCACAAAGATTATTAGATTTGCATACAGACATGAAGACACTTTGCTTTGTCACTTTACACATTCTTATTTTGTTGTTGTTGTTGTTGTTGTTGTTTTGTACAATTTTAGCTGTGGGAAGCATGAAAAACTCTTCTCTGTCTTCTGGTGCTCAGTGTTAAAACATCCGCACCTCTGATTGCAGGAACAAGACAGGCATTCTCGGCTGGCGAAGTGAGAAAACAGAGGTGGTGAATGGCTATGAATCCAAGGTAATCCTTTTCTGCCTACTCACACCGAACACATATCCTCTTTCCTACATAGTGGTATTTTATAGCTTGAGGAACTGGAGTCAGTTTCATTGAGAAATGTCCAACGAATCAATATATTTGATCCCAGAGGAAATGAATTTGCCTGTATATGTATATGTGCAGACATCACTAACAGCTTTCTCTATGTTTCAGGTCTACTGTGCATCCAATGTAGAGCTGATCACTCGAACACGGACCGACCACCTCACTGAACAGCACAAAGTCAAACCCAAAAGTATTCATAAAGAATTGAAAATAGAGACTTTCATTATTGGAATTCTATGTGAGGCCCAGAGTGAGTTTTTTGTTTTAATTATGCACTGCTTGTCTTGTAGGCAGTAAAACACCACTGCAATCCTTCCTGGGCGTTGCAGAGCAGCATATGGGAACTAACAATGGGGTGAGTGCACTTTCCTGCATTACTGATAATACTGAGTTAGTTGGTAATTATGATTCTCCTTATCAGTCTCAAGCCACAGGATATAGGAAACATTCACTCATTGTGTTTGTTTGGTATTAATGACTCTGTGAAATGTTGTGTTAACATTTCCTAACCTAGGAATATTCACTGTCTGTGTTTGACTTGTTTTAATAATGATTTCCATGTCTATGTATGATTTGTTTTTTATATACTCTGTGAATATTCACCTTCACTATTTGTCTTGTATGAATAACACTATCTGAGCCTGGGAATATCCATTCCCTGTGCTTGCCTTGTATTAACACTGCTTTCCAAGTCTGTGTATGATTTATGTGTCTCCACATCACAGCAAACAATGGTGACCCAGATGTCATGCCCTGTGATGAACAGCAGAGTCATGACAGCTGAGGAATACTTTAATCCAAATCCGAGTCACATCCACAGAGATATTGGACAGCCTTCCCATCTCACCACTAAAACACAAAGGTGCTTAAACACCTCACAACTCTCACACACGATTTTTGAGATCATATCATCCTGTGTCTGTGTTCAGGGAACGAGAAGTCAGAGGGAATTATTCAAAGGGAAATCTCTGTTTTTATTTATGAAACAAGATCTTCTTTTGCACAGATATCTTTGCTGCCATGTGGAGTTTAGCTTTAGCATGAATCAACATTGGAATTAGTATTAAAAATAGTTTAGTGAAAAAGAAAATAGAAGTGACTTATTAAACTTTGTCCTGTGCACTCAGGTTCAAAGCCAAGCTGTGGCTGTGTGAGTCTCATCCTCTGTCCCTAGCTGAGCAGGTGGCTCCCATTATAGATCTCATGGCCATCTCTAATGCCCTGTTTGCTAAGCTCAGAGACTTCATCACCCTACGTCTTCCTCCAGGCTTTCCCATTAAGATAGGTAAGAAAAAGAGATAATCTTTTTAATATTTATCTTTCCAGGATAAAATAGTGAAATATTCTCCTATCACTCATAATAGACACACCCACACTTAATTGGGAGTACTTACAGTATCTGGTATAGTGGAGTTATCAGACATGGCAACAGCAGAATCAGCATCCCAGAACTCCCAGAACTCACCGCAGCTAAAAAAAATTGATGCCAAGGATTATAAAAACAAACCGTCTCATTCAGTCATTTGCCGATCACACGCACTTGGACACCACTCACTTAATCACCTGTATATAAACACACACTGCTCACTGTAGTTTTTTTTCATCTGAGGTAAATCTTTGCCATTTGACCGTATCAAAAGCTTTCATTAAAAATGACAAGATGACCATGAAATATATGATAACCTTTTATATTTTGGGGATTTTATGTTTGATCACTTTTGAATAAAAGCTTTTTAAAACCCCTTCACTAACAAATGAACTCTATATTTAAATCTGTATTTGCTATCTGTATTCGCTATATTTTGAAAAGAAAACTTATACAAACACATTAATGGTGCTGTTTGTTATGCTGAGAATGTTTAAAATATACACTTACATAGAACTTTTTTTTATATATAGAACTATTTGCTAGAATAATTTACAATAATACTATGCAATGGACCTGGCTAGTTTCATCATTCAGACTTCCACTTTCATCATTCACCTTACCTCAGTCTTTAGTTGGAACATTTGCGCGATAAAGTGAAAATGACACATGAACGCCCTTCTCAAAACACAGAACTTCATGCTTGTTCCAGTGCTATAGTTTTAACAAACATATATATCTGTATCTTTACTGATCTAAGCAACTACTATTATATACAGTGTAATGCACAGAGTATTGCTGTCTTGTTCATCGTTGATGCCGTGAACAGCCATGTTGATTTGATGTCATTTGCTGAATTTGGGGTTGAGACTGTCCCAAGCTCCCAAATAGGAATTTGAGGGTAGTCACTGTGCATTTTCATTGTTTTTCTAATCATCGGTTTGTGCAGCAGTAGTTTCAACAGAGGGTCTGTTGCTGGTGGGGAGGACGAGGATGGTCCAATACTTCTTTTCTTCCTGATTTAAAGAAGGCTCTAACAACTATATAACTGTAACTTTAGATGCTAATGTAAAATTCTTTTGCATACCATTTTACATTTTCTTTATTTTCTCTCTCTTCAGAGATCCCAATCTATCACATCCTGAATGCACGCATCACATTTGCAAACCTGAACTTCTGTGAGGATGGAGGGCCAGGCCGAACAGAGGCAGATGTGGATGGACAGAAGGACAGCCCCATTACAGAGACACCATCTCCCGGCAGTGATTCATCCAGCATGTCAAGCTCCAGCTCGACTAGTGAGAACCAGTGTTTCCTAAATCAACAAGCAATTCAGAGTCTTAATCAATTCAAATACACCTTTTACAGCAATTTGAACTGAACTGAACCAGATGTTTATTTCATCTTTCAATCAAAATCCTTTATTCTAACTCAATTAATTCACCACAGTCCCAGAAGTAACACTGAAACACTGCCTGATATGCTGTGTGTATGTGTGAGTACCTTAGACTCATGCCATGGAGGTGAAATTCCAGCATCTGTGTTTGAGGCACCACGAGGTTACAGCATCCTTGGAGGGAATCAGAGAGAGAGCATGCGTGAGGAGGAGGATGACCTACTACAGTTCGCCATTCAGCAGAGTCTATTAGAGGCTGGCTCTGAGTATGATCAGGTAAGACACATTCTTTATGTCTTTCTGTCTGTCTGCCTGGCTGTCTCCAGATGGACATGTAAACAGCATACTATGACATATTAGCTCACAATCATTGACAGTTGAGGAGGAGATAGGGTTTTTAACCCAATAATTTTGATATTAGTACTGTTAACCTAACTTCCTTTCTTCAGGTTTACAGTGACTATATGTCACATATTTATTACAAATTTACTTGTGTACTGACTTGCTGTCAGATTACACAAGTAATTGTAAACACATGAACTGAATTACTGGCAAATTCTGATACTTTATCATCAGATTATTTTGTATATGTAAACATACTAAGACACAAATGTACACTGGTGTATTTTTCCAAACTAACTATGTTCTCTGTAGGTGACAATTTGGGAGGCTCTGACAAACAGTAAACCAGGAACTCATCCTCTCTCATGTGACCCCAGCCGCATGGAAAGGTCCGCAGTCAGTATTTATTCATCTCTGTTGTTTCATAGCCACCCCTCAGCCTTTTTCCAACAAATAATATACGTAGCTCAGAGGTGGCACTCCTAAAGCAGGGATTTGGGGTTACCGCTTTCTAACAAACCAAATTCCAACCATAAAACCCAAGGCTTTTACATATTCTGATCTGGCTGATTGCTTTCAAGAAAGACAAGAAAGAACTGAGCAGTTTCTCAGTGCTTGGAGGTGAACTCATGACCTTCCAATCAGTAGCACAAAGCCTGAGCCACTGAGCCCAGTCTGACTCCCTAGCTGAACTGTACCACTCTCACCACTCACTGGCATCACTAAACAAGTTCCTAAAGCATATGATCTTTGTATCAAACATGCAGATTTAAATGTGATAATATGTCATTCAACTGATGGAACAGAGCTGTTCATCTCTACTCTTTTCCTGAAAAGAAAACTCAAAAGATACACACAATGACTGTGATCAGTTTGGGGGAAAGTGAAGGTGTGAGGATGTTTTTACTGCTGTTGTAATTCACTTTGTATGCAGCAAAATGCCTGCTAAAATGACAAATCGCTCTTTAAAAAGAACAGATTGTACAGATTGATCAAAACAATTTAATACACTTCTCATGTCTGTGTAGTAATTTACTTCTGCATCTGATTTAAACAAACAAGAAAAAAAACAGTTTATCCCCTAATGCTAAATAGCAGTGAATTTATTGTTATTGTTTGTGCTTCTTGGCAGAGTTTGCAGATTCCATAGTCACTTTCTCTCTGTCACCTTTCTCTATCAGAACTCCTCAGCACAAGTCCAGCCCTGAGTCCAGCTCTGGCAGCACACCAACCAATAAGGCGCCACGCAGCTATGATGAGCAGCTACGACTGGCAATGGAGCTATCAGCACGCGAACAGGAAGAGGCAGAGCTCCGGCAGAGACAAGAGGAAGAAGAGCTTCAGCGTATCATACAGCTGTCCCTCATGGAGAAGTGACATACAGCAGATGAAATTCAGGGGGCGGGAGAATATGCAGTAATAGTGTTTAGGGTACTGCAATTCTCTCCTCCCCCATGTTCTGCCTCTTCTCCTCCAGCAACCTGTTTAAAGCTCAAGGATCCAATAGTCCAATAGTCTCAGAGATCTGTCTCTGTCCACTTTTTACAAGTTTACAACCCCAAGCTGTTCAGCTCATGGGCAGTCAACGGAGACATTCGACTCATGTATAACTATTCAGCAAACATGTACTTTTATTTATTTTTAGGCAATTCAACACAGCTCACAGCTATGTCAGGGATCTCAGCATCTCCCATCAAGCCATTTGTTACCCAGAGTTCCTAGAGTGCCACTTACACTAAGACTCAAGTCCTCCCACTGAATACCAAGGGAGAGAGGTTTACAAAACTTTATTGCATTATTTTTTATGGAATTGGATGAATTAGGTATGGTTTTTATTTGCACATAATTCAATTGCACTCTTCTAGGAATCATAAGGAGGCTCCTTATGCTAAGGGGGAGCCCATTAATGAAACATGTACGTGTAGAGAATGTCTGCCTCACATAGAGGCTAAGTCAGGCTGTTGGCCACTACTCAAAATGCACGATGGAAACAGCATGATCCTGTCTTCATTTTGGAACCTCATGCCTGCGCTGCTTTGTTTTATTTCTTTCAATGAGCAAGAGAAGGTTTTAATTGGAATATGTGGGACTGCAATTGTGTGGTCTCTAAGAAGTGTGAATAATATTGCATGAAATTTGTGAGAGCTTCACAAATCTTTTTCAGGTTGGTAATTAGGCTAAGCAAAAGTGTACTCAATGATAAATTAGAGCCTCACTGCAATATTTATACTTGGTGTCATAAATACAATTTTAAACAAATCAGAAAACATACATTATAATGTATGTTTTATACTCAATATGGTGCTATGGTAATGTCATTTCCATGTAAAAATCTATAGTATGTTATTTTTTTGTTGGGATTAACAACTCCCTACCCTTTGCAGTTTCTTTTCTGGCTTCCATGCAGTGCTTCCCGACCCAGGCTTTCAGAAGCCTCTATATTCCTTTGCCGTAACACGTCACTGGAGCTCCTGATTCATCCAGACACTGTACCGACTCTTGGTAAGAAGGTCTAATCATGTGCTCCAATGTAGGGAGGAAACAGCAAGGGCTAGTTTCTCTGATTCAGATGCAGTATCATACTGAACAACAAATACTATATCTCGAATGAAGAGCCTCTAACAGGAGATTTTCTCCTTGATTTGACAATCTGGGTCTAAGCGACTGGCAACAATTGTATTGTAATTGTGTATAATACTGACACAAGATTCCTTTTAAGCACAATTTAACATAAAGCAGTTGGGCTCTGTGATTATAGCCAGTCAAGAAATGACCAAAGGGCTGACCAGCAGCATATAACAATAGAGGGAACATATGTATATTTATGTGTAGAGTTGATATGTTAAGATAATTAAGCATATAAAGAGAGAGGTGATTATAAGGATTCAGTTATATAGAAATGCTCGATGTGGTTATCATTAATATTAAACCAACATATTCCACTGTTTTTTTTTATTATTTGCACCTGATATGAATGTGGAGTGTCACTATGGTGTCTGTATGATGTGATAGAAAAACTCACTATGACTACGCTGCTCAAATTTGTAACCTCAAGAACGATTGAATAAAAGAGAAAATTTCACACTGAGTGGAGAATCTTATATGGATGGCTTTAGCAACAGGCGATTTGAATTACGTTGGATACAAATGTGGACCATACCATAGTGGACCATACTCTTCATTTGAGCATTCAAACAGAATCATACTGGAGAGAATACGTACTGGACAAATTCAACTTTTCATCTTTTTTTAAAATTTACTATTTATTTTACATCACCACCATTCGGCATGCGGTTCTGTGGAATTGGAAACTCCCAACATAAACCCTACTCAACAAAATATCTGTCATGCAGTGATTTGTCATGTTAATCTACATACTGCATGAAAAAAAAAAAACATTCTAAGGTTATTGTGTTCTAAAAGCAAGTAATAATGGTAAGCTTATTGTTCCCAAAAACTATTAAGAAAATCTAGAATCTAGTGTCCAGAACTTTTTTTTGCATAGAGCATAGGAATGTGATCTAGATGTGGGATGCATAATTATTGGCCAACATTTGAGAATGGCTCAATGTGGCTCAAATCAGTTCCCTTAAACATATATATCAGGTATATACAAGCATACTATATGGCAAAAGGTATGTGGATGCCTGACCATCACACCCAAGTGTGTTTATTGAACATTCCATTTCAGATTTATTCCTTATTATTTTTATAATAACTTCCCATTAGATATTGGGGTGTGGCTGAGGGGATTTTCTCATTTAGCCACAAGAACATTAGTGAGGTCAGGCTCTGATGTTCAGCAAGAAGGTCTGGAATGCAGTCAGTGTTCCAAATGATCCCAAGGGTGCTCAGTGGGATTGAGGACAGGGTACTGTATAGGATAAATTTAGTTTAAAATACACAAAAAAATTAAACATGAGGCTATTTGCCCTAGGCTACAGTATATACTGTTAATCATTTCTCCATAACAATACTACAGGCAAACATTGTGAGAATAAGAGCAGTATAAACATTATTGGCCTTTTTTTCTCCACCATGATGGAGTTAATATAATGAGACCAGTGTACAGTATGCCTGACCTTCCCTGTAGATGTGTTCATAGATCCAAAAGGATATATAACATATTGTAGGCCATTATAGCTTTATATCTGTTGTTTCAGGGTAATAACCACTAACCACTTGCTCTCAATGTGTGTAACTTATCTAAGGATGAGGTTTTAAATTCGTGACTACACCACCAACCTCCACCCCATTACGTTGGTCTCCATCACAGAATGAAGAGGTAAGTGAGAATCAGCAACAGTAAAAATGCTATTTTGGGAAGTTTGGGAAAGCAGATTCGCTCCAGCTATCTCATCGTCTACAGAGAGCTTCAGATGGCTGGTGAGTCAGCCTGTGAGAAGAACCATAGTCCATAAAACATTAAATCCATAAAACAGACAGCGCAGAGGAGTGAGCATCAGGTTTCCAGCGCACAGGATTATAATTATATATGAGCATTAAAGCCCATCAGAAGCAGAATGCCTTATTCTCAAAACTGTTGTATTAATGCAATTTTAGTAAATATATAACCGATGTAAGACTTAAAAAGGTACATACATATTTCTGTCAGCTGGCAAAAAGCTATTTTTCATCCTGCTGGAATTTAGTGTGCATTGTTACTTTGAATTATTTGAATCGTTATGTTTGCTGACCTAAACAGTAGAGCTGCACTGGATTAACTTGCCAGCTAGCATATATATTCCTGAATTAATTCCAAAGATTGAAATGTTTTCAGTGCCTCTGGCATATTGTTCGTATATCGTGAACACGAGTTAAGCCAATCAAACCAGGCAGTAAAACTGTTATGAGGTGAACAAATGTCCATTTTATGACACACACACACAGAAAATTAGAAACTGGTGTTCTATCCATGTTGTATTCCTACCTCCTGTATTCCTATAAAGTGACAATGCAGGATGTTTTCTACAGTAAGACCATCAACTTTATGTAACTGCATTATAATCCAAATGATCATATGTCGTTATGCTGCAATATTAGTGTGAATATTATCCATTGTGGATTAGCTACACTCGGTTTATATCGCATAAACCATTTGAAATTAAGTGCCTCACTGACCTAAGCAAATAAGATCACACCGAGGCAAATTCACCAACTGATTACATATCTTAGATTTATGTTTATAACAGAAAATTAAGACCTTTTTCCAAGGTCAGGGTTAGCAGAACCCAGGGTTATGGCACCTAATGCTTGTTTAAACCAGTCCAAAGTTAAGCAACATAGTAAAAGTGTAATTAGTTAAGTAGTTATCCTACAGTAGTAGACCATAATGCATGTATAATACACAATTTACAAAGCGAGAACAAAACATAGGTGCACGTTAGACATGACTGGTTTTACTGATGTCCACATGGTGGTGCTGGTCTCCATGCTACAAGAAAATCAGCAAGTGTGCTTACAACAGTCACTCAAATTGTAAGTTTAGTGTAGGGAGAATACTTAACACGGTTTAAAAAAGTGTGTATTTAATTTATTTATAGCCACAGTATAAAAATTACATATCAAGTTGTCTCCGTTTTCCAGCAAAAACCAGATCACCACGCACAGCTACATAGACACAAATAGGCTACTTTTCATATCAGTGCAAAAGGGGAAAAAAAAAACCTGGAATAAAAACACAAAATAAAAAAGGAGAAAAACAATAATAATAATATTACAAATAAAAACAGGTTAGTAAAGTGCATGTTTTGAGAAACACGTAATATTTGCAGAAATATTTGAAAGGGACATTACAGTAGCATACGCTCACAGGTTTAGCTTACAATTGGATCTCATAAATCCAAAACTTAACAGAGCACCTCTATGGCACACAGATATCCCTGCCGTGATCAGGTTACATGGTATTGTACAGCACACTAACTGTCTTTTTCTTGTCCACTGCTTTGCGTGGCCAGCGTACAGGGTGTGGCTTTGTGTGCTGCTGTTGCTCTTGCTGTGTGCGGACTGAGACAGTGGGCAGGATCAAGGTGTGTGTGGGCTGTTCCATGCTGCTGGCTTGCTTGTGCTGTGGGCAGAAAAATGGGGCATGACAGGAGCTTTCAGTTCTATTGGCCTCTGAGAGGGTCTGAGGTAGAACACGCTGCTTCTTATGGACCTCATCATGGCTACTGGAGAGCAAATGTGAATGCAAAGAGATAGAGGCGGAAGGTGAGGAAGGCACCTCGGCTCGGAAGTCCCAGTCGTTTAGGTCATTCATGGACAGTTCAAGCTGGTCGAGTTTGGCCAGCGAGGCTGAACGTTTCATAAGTGAGGGTGGAGTGAGACCAGCCTGCCTGATCCGTGCCTCCATCTCTATGGCTTTCTGCCACATGGCTGGAGTTCGAGGCTGTGATGCTGTGAAACCATTCGTGTTTTCGAGCTGCTGGCTGTAGCTGAAGCAGGCCTCCATACCTCCAGCTTCAAACAGGAAGGCCTGCAGCTCCCGCAGCGTCTCCTGGATCTTCTGCAAGTCATGTGGCTTTGAAGTCACATCCTCAGCATCACTTTCCAGCCACAGCAGAGAAGACGAGGATGAGCTGGGATCTAAACTTGGGCACACAGTGGCCGTGCAGATAGATGGGTCTGGGATAATACCAGAGTCGTCATCATCCAGTGGCCGTGTCTCTTCTCCTTGCTCTTCTGCCTTGATGGAATCAGCACCTCCTGCTGGAGTACAGAGCTGCTGCACGTCTGCATTGTCTGTGCAAGCTGAATGAGGCGAAGAGTGAGAAACGAGAATCTCCTGCTCTGGATGCTCATATGGAAGAGTGGAGGTAAGGGGAGGGAGGGATGGTCTTTCTGGTTTCTCTTCCACCTCCTCTTTCTCTACATGCTCTTCCTGGCATGTAGATTGCTCAGAGCTTTGAGATGAAGGTTGTAGAGAGGTAAAGGACTCCACTTCAGACTCAATGTGTTGCAACAATACACTGTTATCAGTGAGAACGATCACAGGCTCTGCTGGGGTACTTGCTTCACAGGATCTTCCCGAATGAGACGAACCCTGAGTGATATCCTGAGAGATATTGAGAGAGAGAAAAGAGCAAAGTTTAAATGGTGCTATAGCCCTTAATAATCCAAGATTTGGGCAGTTACAATTTGATCAAATTCAAAAAGATACAGGTGGTCATAGGAGGCTTCTAATATCAGTTGGTGCGAATACATTCATGGAGTAAGCTGTAGATTGCGTGAGATTTTATTTTTATATATATATATATATATAAAATTCAGGAAGGTCTTATTCCTATTATATATATATATATATATATATATATATATATATATATATATATATATATATATATATATATATATATAGAGAGAGAGAGAGGAATAAGACCTTCCTGAATTATTTAGTCAAAGGTCTTAAATAATCCTCTGAAACGATTTTCTCCAGTGTTCATAAATAGTAAAATATCAGCAGCATTTGTAGTTTAAGATTTCATAAAAAGTAAGTTTCAAGTCAATAAGTTCTCATTTCTTTTCTAAGCACAGGGAAAATGAAATACCTGTCCACTGTAATTTTCAAAAACAAAGTTACAGATACAGACAGAATTACTTAGGTCAAAGCTTGTGTTAATTTAACATGAGTTTTCATACACTGTTGAAACATTGCAGATTCACTGTAGCACACAAACTCAATTTACAAATTACATTTGCTGTGTGTGATGCTTTTACCTCTTTCACTGCCACTGTGTTCAATTCCTCCGAGCACAGGCTGGGATTTTGGGGCCGTGTCGTGCGGGGCATCATTGCTTCATGAAGTGAGTTGGTCTGACCATCCCGTGACAAGCCCACAAACTTCTCTCTTGCACTGAAGAAGTCAATGCTATCTGTGCCAAGGCTGGAGGAGCTGTCTGTCCTCAGAGTCTTCTCACCACTAGAGCAGATATCAGTGTTTCTGCTAGTGGAACATCTTGACTCTAGAGATGCTTCACACGAGCTAATAGCCATGAGAGTTCTTGAAGATGCTAAATCACCTTCTGTTTCAGTAACACTACTTATAGTATCCAAACACAATGCCAAGCGCTGAGTCCCGTAGGACTGAGCATTTTTAAGAGAGTCGTTTTGATCAGGCATATTCAGGGATAACTCTGAGTCTATTTTTGGCTCAGGTACAGCTGGCAACTTGTGTGCATGGAGAGAGGTAGACTGGGCACAAGGAAGGACATGAAGGGAAGGCTGAGGGTCAGCAACGGGCTCAGTCACTGCCAATTTGGGACTGGAGCTGCCTGCCAAATTCTGCTCTGGCACTACAGTTGCCAAAAGTGCGTGTGGGAGAGTTGGGAGCATGGAGTCCTCACATGACCCCTCTGAGTTCTGAATGGCAGGGTCTGTAGACAGGTCGGTGTTGGTGTTTTCTGTACCAGGCTGTGCTCTTATCTGGACTGTCTGCTGACTGTTGATTGTCTGGAGCATGCTACTTATGGAGCGAGTGCCATTGGATTTGTGTTGCAGGTTGTGTGGGTCAGAACGGCCCAACGTACGTGCACTCTTACACACAGGTTCCTGCTGCTCAGATAGATCGCTGTCTGAGTGAGATCGCCATAATTTATTGTGCCTCTGTTTGCTGGAGACAGAGAAAGCGCAGGGTTTGGATTTGAGATCAATAGTCAAACGTCACAGGAGAAAAAAGGATACAAAAGGAAAGCAAATACTTATGACTTTTGTCTAGCCACAAACAAAAGGGAAAACTTCAAAGAGCTTAAGCACACATGACCGCTAAGCATCACAAAGACACACAGTTAAGGAATGTGACCAAGCAGCTACTCCTTCACAAAGCCCACGTCATTTATACACAACTTGTTCAGTATTCTGACGTGCTACACTACTAAACAAAGCCGTAAGCAAACAAAAGGATGAAACACTCCGAGTTTGTGTATTGGGACAGAAACTCCAGGGCTGTGTATGTGAAAATGAGACATTCAGAGGTCGAGATCAATAAGATGTCCTGCTGTCAGTTTCATGTTAACCTACGAGCTAATATAACTATGTGCGTGTGTGTATATGTATACACAATGTTATGTCGAACATAACTAAGTCAGTCATGCAACCAAACATTCATTTTGAGATGAGTATTATTACTATGTATTAGTACCTGGCCAGCAGAATGCCCTGATACTCTTCCAGCTGCTTCATAAAGGAGGGGTTAGGTTTGGTTACAGTACGCCTCTCTTTCACATGCTCAAAAGCTCGGTCCAGATCCCAGCCGTATTCTTTCATCGCATATGCTATTACAGTGGAGGCAGAGCGGCTCACACCCATCTTACAATGCACCAGACATTTCACCCCTGCTTTCCTGCATGATACAGAAATACAGAATTTATTTTTTGATGAAGGCTTTTATTAAAAAAAAAAAATAATAATAATAAACAAACAAACAAACAAACTCATTTACTTGGCTTTGGAGATGAACTTATAGGTATCATTCCAGTACTCCAAGAGGTTAGTGGCCTCTTCATCATACACACGGATATTGTGGTACTCAAAAAGACCAGGAAAGAAGTTATCAATCTCCCGTGTCACATTCAGGATGTAGCGAACACTGTGGAGTACAGGGTCAGGGATAAAATTAACAGTGCATCCACAAAACAGACTAGATCCACTGATTTAATCCAGACGGTCAAAATGATAGCACTTACCCACTGCTCTGGAGCTCATCCAAATTGGACGCGTTCCACTCTGAACCCTGTATTAGAGAACGAGATACATTTCAACTCACTCTACAAGATGCAGTGCAATCTGGACTTCAAATAGTGAGTGCTGTACAGCTGAGAATACAGAAAAGGAAATTCTCACCAGGTACACATGCTCAAAGATTTCTGTGGGGCTATCCATCTGGCCCAGGATGACGATCATTTCATTATCAATGAACTCTTTAAATTCCCGTAGGTTACACACCATCTGCATCTCTAGCTCTGAGCGGATCTGAGTGTAACAAAACAAAATATTAGCACAGAACAACCAAGCGACAAGCGAGTATGCCTAGGTCCGATGACATATGACAACGCCTAAGACATAAACGAGTATGCCTATGTCCATCTAATGTCCAAATGCAGAGGTATTCCCTCTAAAATATATGTTGCATTTACAGCTGTCAGATGTTTACAGATGTTTACCTCCTTAGAGGTTACATTCTCCAGGTCCTTCTGCATCATGATCTCTCTCAGACGAGTCTTGATCAGCCTTTCTGTGCGCTCTCGCTCAGTTGGCCTGTCAACACAACAGTGTCATCAAAGGAAGTTTCTACTGTACGTCATACAGTTTCAAACAGGTTCAGCTGGAAACTAAAAAGCAGATCTTTTATTTTTACACCATCAGTGACTAACTACGTCTGATTGCATCTAAAAGTCCCTCAACAGATAAGTGGTTTGTAGCTTAATATCTGACTGTCTGCTTGTGTTATTTAAGGAAAACAAATAAATCCCTGAAAAAAAATCCTCAGCTCTTACAGTACTATACAGAGAACTATACAGAGGAGATATTTTCTAATCTCTTCCATGGTAAAATCAAATGTCAAGATTGCAAGTTAATTAGCACAGGTCATTCATTTATTTATAAAATGTATAAATACCATTATAATAGCCCTTTTAAATTGGCTTGCACTGTGGTGAATTCATAGTAGTTCATGGTGTATATAAACATGAAGTGTTTGATGTCCACACTTTCAAATGTCCATGTGGGTTGAAGGTAAACACCAGTATTTCACAATCAGCAGGTTTGACTAGCAGATATGTTTACCAGCTTACACGTGTTGTAGGTGTAAGATTAATAGGGGTAAAACAGCTTCAGCTGGACCAATCTCTTTCTAGAAAAACAAAAACTCCTATTGGCCTCATTACAAATCTTGGTACTTAATTAATCAATAAGTGACAAGTGTCTAGACAGCTACAGCCACAGAAACATATTGCATGTGCTCAATCTTGGTTCTTTTCTGAGCACCTGTTTCCATCTATCCATGTGCATGTCTACCTATCCGTCTCAACTTTTTTCCAACTGTAAATCTAGCCAATTCCAAGTGGAGCTAAATAAAGCTCAGGGCAAAGTCTGTGTGGGTTAAAAGATGAAAACACATGCATGTGGGAAAACCTCCAAGAGCGGTAAAGTGCCCCCTCATATATAGATATTTATTCCTGGAACATATCTACATTGCATGATGTGCCACATGCCCATATTATAAAGATAATGTTTGGTAAACAGAATGAAAAAGGCCAGTCATTCTTGCTGCACCACAACAATTATGTTCTTTCTGACTTTCCGGATATGAGCGGTCTCTAGGATTATGATAGTTAAACTAATAAACCACAATACGAAGAATAAAATAATTGTAAGACAAGATCAAATATGCTATCATTTAATTAAAAAACTGCATAAATACTAAAAGATACTGCTTCTAGAGTTCAGTCTGCCCTCAGAGCTAAAATAAAAAACAATCAAAACAAAACACAGAACTGCAAAAATACTGGTGTGTGTGTGTGTGTGTGTATACACTCACAGGTCAGTGAACAGAACAGGTGAGTCAGATCGATAGGACTGCACATCCTGCATGGCATTCCACTCATTAATGCAGTGTTGCTCAGAGCAGATATGCGTCTGGTAGTAACTAACCCATGTCAAAAAGAGGCTTCCTGGGTAGTAGTTATGGCACCGGGCTACCTCACATGCTTTGTGTAAGGACTGCAGTGCTGACCTAGGAGAAATGATGTACAAAAAAAGGTGTGAGGGAAAAGAAGAAAACAGGCAAGCAGACCAACAGACAGAAAGACAAAAAGAAAGAAAGAAAAAATAGGAAAGAAAGAAAGAAAGAAAGAAAGAAAATAGGAAAGAAAGAAAAAAAAACTGAAAGAAAGAAAAAACTGAAAGAAAGAAAGTAAGAAAAAAGGAAAGAAAGAAAGAAAAAGAAAGAAAGAAAGAAAAAACTGAAAGAAAGAAAGTAAGAAAAAAAGGAAAGAAAGAAGAAAGAAAAGAGGAAAGAAAAAAGAAAAATAAGGAAAGAAAGAAAAAAACAAAAGAAACATGAGGTAATGGCAGAGCTCACCACATGGCCTGTACGGACACAGGTTTGAAGATATGAACTCTGTTGGCAGTGGACACACTGAAGCCTCTGTTGAGAAACACAAAAGTTAGTAGAAGGATCTGAAACTATTATGAACACATAATGAGGAAATGCTGGGTGTCTCCTCACTTACCCATCTCCATCCAAGTGAATCAGAGTGTCACTCCACAAGGGTAGGACCAGACCTATTGTGCACTGACTGCTGCAGGACACAAACACAGATTTATAGCAAGCTCAGAGCATTAGATAAAAAACAATGGTGTCTTGTACATATCTAAAATATATATAAA
This sequence comes from Tachysurus fulvidraco, assembly GCF_022655615.1. Lineage (NCBI taxonomy): Eukaryota > Metazoa > Chordata > Actinopteri > Siluriformes > Bagridae > Tachysurus > Tachysurus fulvidraco. Next base: position 12,522,840 of record NC_062528.1, on the reverse strand, counting down.
ATATCTTTAGAACTTGGTGAAAAAGACAGACCAGTCTGAGTTGTTGAAGTCCATGCCAAGGACCACACTCTCCTCAGTGTCTTGCCTTCCAATAGTGGTCACCACCACCATATAGCGTGTACACTGAAAGTAGGCACTCTCCAACCGCACCGCCTGAAACACAATCATGGAGAATTTATGCAATTAGATTTCACACAAAGAGCTGGTACATTTTTTTAGTGAGCAGAAATTGGAAAGGGTGGCTACCAGCCGGATGGTGTCTTCTGGCCGCAGTAGAGTAAACATGGTTTGCAGGTGTTGCTGGAGATCACCTGAAAAAACAAAACATCTGTTCAATTCTACTACACTTCCGATATCTCCAGTTATTAGGGGACTAGCTGACTGCTACATATATTCATCACAGGATGCTGTGTTGAAAGTTGCTTTTGGGTATCAGAGTAAAGCTGAACATTTCACTGACTGCTGAAATAAAACTGATTATTGTGGACAGGGATATATATATATAAATATTTATAAGCTTGTAAGCTTTTAATATGCTGTCAGTTAGCTAAGGTGAACAGTGAAGACATGAAATCAAGCAACCAAGACATTATGTGCGCATTAGAAATACCCTTTAACAGTATTAGAAACCCTGTTTGGACAGCACACCTGTGTGCTTGTTACGCCGCTGTGTGATGCGAGGCAACGAGGAGGGTGAGGAACCATTTCCACGAGGTAAGAAGAGGGCAGCTCCTTTGACTGTAAGGAAATTTTCGCTGATACTGAAAGACATAAAAAGAAAGAAAACGTTCATTCTAGACAGCTGAACAGTAGCATTCAAACTGGTAAACATTATAGCTGCAACTGTGACTAACACCCAGAACACACCTATGTTATATATGCCTATTTAAGTTAGGAACATAAGAACATAAGTTCCTATGTATGTATTTTAAGTTTAATTTCATCCCGTCTCAGTCAGAAGGAGCTGTACATCTTTACTCCTCACACAGAGAACATTCTGCAGCGCTCAACAGCAAGGATGTATTTAATGCCTTTAACCCTTAACTCAACACTTCATTCTAAGATCATAAGACCAGTAATAGACATGCAGGCAGACGGAGACAGACAGAAAACACGGATTACAGCCACGGCTTGGTGTGAATCTTGTATCTATGCAGAGCTCAATAACAGAGTAGGGGAACATAAATAGGACCTACAACAGCTACCATTAAGGATCTTGTCCTGGCTTCAGCCCCACCTTTACCACAGCAGTCTGCAGTGTGAAACACTAGTACTGTCTGACTCCCACCAGTGTGCTGCTGACTCTGCAGAAACTTCTTGCTTGTGAGTAAAAGCACTCTGACCACTTCAAAAGGATTGCAAGTGGAAGTGGGAATAAATGCAATAGCCCACACAGGAGTCGGCAGGGTGGGGGGTAGCTTATTTCCCATAACTCACACATCTCTGCCCCAGCTGTTTCCTCCCTCTAGCTTCTCTTTTTACTAATTTCTCACTAAGGTTACCAACATTAGCTCACTTCCCTCCTTTTAATCTCTAATATTTCTTGACTTGTCATCAGGCTGAGTGCTTTAGTGGTCTTACAAAATATGTTGCAAGAGAGAGAGATCATGTAAAATATGAAATAAAATACATATCTTTATTTAAAAAAACAACAACATTTTAATTAATAAAGCAATCCAACTCTACAGTGCAAGATCAGGGTTTATGCAGGTTTGTGCAGCTAAATATAGTGTGATTATATATATATAAATGGCTTAACAGTGGAATGTAGGCTATTGATAGACATCTACAGTTTAGGAATCTACTGTAAAACATCTTGTAATGTTGTAGTGTAATGTAAAACAGTTGTAATGTAAATGCTATAATTCTACTCAATACTCTTATTAAAACATCTGATTCACTAACTGTTCTGCAAACACCATAGCAAGCAAGAAAGTAGTCAGCTACTAATAGAAAACCCTGCACACAGGCTTTATTTAGTACAGAAATTTTTTCCATTCAAGAGTGAACAACGTGCCCCAGTGCATAGTTGCCTTTACAGAGTCCGCATGTTTTACCTGCAGAGCTAGATCTCTGGGGAGAGAGGGCATTGAGGGTACACACCATTTCTAGTAACTGACATTTTACAGAGCCAGACTTGTAAGGGCACGCACACACGCACACACTCCGAGGGAGGGGAAAAAGGAAGCTAATGGGTCAGACAGAGGAAATAGCCAGCCTGCCTGTACTTGTGCCCATGGGGGCTTATGAAGATGAGTGTAAAAGAGAGGTACGGTGGGGGGGCTATCGTTTGGCATCCCACACTGGGTAGGACTTGTTAGGGCACGGATGTAGCCACCACTATGTAAGGGGCCAAAACACAGGCTGAGAGATGCCTGACCTCCACTAGTCCCTGCCCTTATTAGTCACACTCCCACTAGGGAGATGATAAATATAGGAGCAGGTCTCTGCCTTCCCAAAGGCCGAAAGGGTTCAGGCTAGAGATTGTGAGTGTGTGTGTGTGAGAGAGAGAGACTGGCTACATTCCGTCACCTTCTGAAATACAGATTAGATTTGCGTGTTACACATTCAGTAGTCTTAGTAGTGGGCAGCATGGGCAAAATCTTCGATCACAGTCAAACAAATAAAAGTTTGACCTTTAGCAAACCACTACCTTTAACAGTGGAATTTACAGTAAATGTCTTCACAATTCTCCATCATTTATGGTGATAATTTAATGCAACAATAACCTTTTAACTTAACAGCTTTCAGTTCATCCATAACACACTTAGCTTCTCTTATGTACACAAAACACATTTATAATTTGTCTAATTTACATGAAAGTGTTTACTGCATCTGACCAATGAAAACACCTCAGAGGTGAAGGTAAATAAGCTGAAAGAAGTTATAGGGTCATAAGCCTTATTGTGCTGTGAAGTCTGAAGAGAGAAAAACCGAGATGACCTTTGAGAAAGAAACTTTGAGGACACCAGAGGGGGAAAACCCTCAACATTACTCTTCAACAGGCTATATACTGTAAAGTTAAACAGTACTGTTTGCTGAAAAGATTTTTAGTATAAGCGTATTCTGAATAGGCGTCCAGGGTTATGCCCATGTCTTTATTATTACAGCAGCAGTAGCGAGGTCATCAAATCCCCAACTAAAGGCAATCCTGCCTTACAGAGTAGCAGGAAGACTACATGCATGAGTTATAGCCACACAGAAGAAATGACAAAGGAAATATAATAATAAAAAAGAGCATTTCAGGTAGAAAACAACTAAATTTTCTCTCTTAACTGAATGTATTAAGTAGATAAACATGCAACAAACTTGTTAACTTGTCTCAATTTGCAGTCCAGTCAGAGTAAACAGCTTTAATGAGCCATTCATTGTTATGTGGAAAGGAAGTATGTGGCACATCACACAGTCAAACTTCCCAATCTGCCTGCCAGCACAACACACACCCTTAAGCTTGCCACACTCATATTAACGTCTCTGTTTGTGTACAAGGGTGAAGAAACAGGAAGGTCAGGCCAACATGCTTCTGAATTCAAGTTTCCACATAGAACTTCCTGGTAAGGAAAACTACTGCAACCACAAGTTACACATTAACATCCTGCTGACGCACACAAAAACAGAACTATTTATAGACTGTATGTACCTATATGCCACACCTAATCAAAATAGTGTGTGTGTGTGTGTGTGTGTGTGTGTGTGTGTGTGTGTGTGTGTGTGCGCGCGCGCATTTAAATGGCTGATAACATAATACTCTTTAACAACAGTGTAACCTCCTCCTTGGTCATTATATCTTAATCAAATATATAATTCAAAACCTCTCAACCTGATACATGGATATAGTAAAAACTGATTCATAGAGCAGTAAATTAACCTACTGATTAAATGAACAGTGCAATGTTCAATACACCTAAACATCCCTATAAATGTTTTTATTTTGTAAACGTTGCTGACTGAATGATGAAGTGAGCCAAATGACACAAATGTAAAAGTAGTATCTGGATAATATTCAAGTTGGCTCAACAGTACAAAACAATCACCAGTGATGACATCACACCAGGAACAACACAACGCATGTTGACTTTAGTCAGATGATTGTGTAGTCAGTCTTGCACACTTCCTCGCAGACAGACATCACCACTATTGCCACCTCCACCACAAGACCTATAAAACCTGTCACAAACATTTCCTGAAGGGCTTTTAATTCAGGCCCAGATTTCTAAGAGGTGTGAGATTATCTTAAAAAGTAGTCAGTAAGCACATCAAATCTTTTTGGAAAATGTGCTCAAATGCAGAAGCTGTCTAAAATGAAGCACCACAATATTAAGTCCTAATGTGAAAAGCATGTATAAAGTGTGTGTGTGTTAAAAATCACAGCTAAAGACACTCAGCAGCTTTAGACATCATTACAGCTAAGATGCTGGGCTCATGAGCAAAGTCGTACAACAAGCTTTCCTCTTTCCAAGCTGTGAAGAAATGACTTTTGCATAATTAGCCACTGGGCACACTTAATTAGCTCACACACAAATGTAGAACATGATGACACTGTGGGCAAAATATTGGGCAAACTGAGAAAGACTGCAAATGCTGAGCACAAAGACAAGGTAGCAACCTCCTGTGATTTCCCCACATCATGTAGGTGAATCTCCATATTTCACAACCTAGAGAAAGCTGTCTTTTGCTCTCTGTCTCTCTCCTACTGTCCCTCTCTCTCTCTCTCCTACTGTCCCTCTCTGCCCCCCTTACTATCCCTCTCCCTCTCTCACTGCCCCCCCCGGTCTCTCTCTCACTCTCTCTCTCTCTCTCTCTCTCTCTCTCTCTCTCTCACTGCCCCCCATCTCTCTCTTACTGTCCCCCCCTCTCTGTCTCTTACTGTCCCCCCCTCTCTGTCTCTTACTGTCCCCCCCTCTCTGTCTCTTACTGTCCCCCCCTCTCTGTCTCTTACTGTCCCCCCCTCTCTGTCTCTTACTGTCCCCCCCTCTCTGTCTCTTACTGTCCCCCCCTCTCTGTCTCTTACTGTCCCCCCCTCTCTGTCTCTTACTGTCCCCCTCTCTATTTCTCTTACTGTTCCCCCCTCTCTGTTTCTTTCTGGTCCCCCCTCTCTGTCTCTTACTGTTCCCCTCTCTGTCTCTTACTGCCCCCCTCTCTGTCTCTTACTGTCCCCCTCTCTGTCCCTCCCTCCTATTAGTTAATCACTGAGTAAATCATCAGGTCGTGTGCTGAGGCTGATGAGCTCCTTTCTTCATTTCCGTAAATAAACTTGCTCTGTTCTGACAAAACGCTGGTGATTAAAATGTGTGCTGTTACTGAGACCACACTTGTACGCTGAATAACTATGGAGGCAGGTGTTCAGGTGAACTTACAGCTGGTCGATCTGGTTGTGTGAAGCCACTGCGTTGTCCCTGAAGTAAGGCATGATTTTAGCGGCGCAGCGCGAACACACGGAGCGGCTTCCTCTGGGGGTCATGACCGCACTCACTCACTCACTCACACACACACACACACACACACACACACACACACACACACACACACACACACACACACACACACACACACACACACACACACACACACAGGATATCCTCAAAGCCTCACTCTTCCACTGCCATGACAATCCACACAAGGCAAAAAAACACGTTGGAAAGCGTTGAAGAAAAGAAGCTCTAAGAGAGAAACCACAGCTAATCAACACGTGTTCAACTAAAACATGTTCGTTTCGAAGAGGTAAAAAAAAAAACACAGGGAAAAGGTTCTTTCCCAAGGAATTCAGAGAAAACGAAACAGATTTCCTGAGGTGAGGTGGAGAGTAAACTCGGTGTGAGCTTCAGCCTTTATGGAGCTCGGAAACTTCAGCTCTGTGAAGTGAACACTGAGGAGGAGGAGATTTAGGACATGTGCTCAAGGAGGGGCCACGTTTAAGGTCTCATCTACATACGGCATGTCAGACTACTTCAGCAACGACCAAGCCGCTTGACATACTAAATACTGTCTGTCTGTAGCTACAAATGCACGAATCATACTGCTACCATCTACAGACAGTCGAGTAAGGGTATAAATAGTTTTAAAGCAACCACCTTCACTGCCTTTAAAAATACTATGGACCAAAATAAAACAAATGAAACATACAATCGGTTGTTTTACTACGTGTTTTACGATGAATTACTAGGCCTTGGCAATAATTCAGTATACAGTAAGAAAACAAAGGTTTCCTTCCAGTTTCATCTTCAGTATCCCTTTCTTAAGTGATTTGGGACTTTTGAATTGTCTGCAGAATTTTAGCCTTTATTTATTTTCACAGATATAATATTTCAAGTGCATGTATAGGACAATGAATTTATTGTTTATATATATATATATATATATATATATATATATTTTATATATATATATAAAAACACACACACACACACACACACACACACACACACACACACACACACACACACACATATACACATCTGGGGTCAGAGTGCATCGTCAAAAACAGTGCACTGGAGTTAGAGATGAATAAAAGACTTGCTTAAGGACTTAACTGTGAAAGCCTGGAAATCAGTACCCAAAAGTATCAAGAACTGAGCTACACCTGGCAAAAACAAATAAATAACGTGCATGGATGAAGGTGTGGGAGCTTGAACCCAGGGTGTCATATCTGCATGGGACACAATCTACCACTGCCCTACATCACCAGAACACGGCCACAAACCTGACCAGTATTTATACAAAAGCTCAAAAAATAGAAACTCTTACCTGAAGACTACGTTTAAAAAGTAGATAAGATAGTCTCTATGGAAGTAGACAATTCATAAACAGGCCAAAATAAATTTTAAAAATCTCTCATCTCATTTTACCATATACAAATATTTGTTATTATTAATAGAGATTTATTTGCATTTTACAGCCAAGATAGAAAGAATTGAACAAACTTATCTTGATCAGGCTAAAGTAAATTCATTTACAAAACCACTAGTTTATTTAACCAAAAACCATTTACGTTGAACTGCTGTTTATTCCGGCTCAGCTTTGCTTTAATTACAAAAGCATGATACCACTAAGCTTTTTGTAGTTCAAACAGCTTCTGATAATTGCTGCCGTTCTCATTTCACACTTAATCCCCTAACGTTTATCTCCCAACTGTCAACTCTGTAACAGTAGCCATGACTAATAATATCTAAGGGGAAGACCCAAGAAGATCTGCTTAATGATGAGCAGACTTCTTAATTAATTTCTTTCCCAGATGGGTTGAGAAGTGTAGTTAACAGTTCGGGCTGGAGAAGCAAAGGTTGCGTTAGTCAGCTGTATCTCAGAGCATCCGAGTAAGGGCTTATACAATAAACTATTGGACTAAATCTCTTGTAGCTTGAACACATCGGGTCAGCTATTGATTGTCTGTTGAGCAATGCATTAAACAGTTTTCTGGAGTTTGTCCTGCACTTACTTGGCAATAAATAGACAATGAAGAGTTCTCTAATTGGCTGTTCAGACTAACTAATCAGTGCAGGAGTATTTAAATTTAGGTCGATCAAAAAGAAGCAGATTAAATATCTGTAAATATCTGCTGTATGTAGGAAAATAAACGTCTTGTGTGGAATTACTGAAATTTAGTGAAAAGTACAATAGAATAGATGCTTCAACTAAAAATGGACAAGCTTCCTTCCAAACAAAGGCGCCGTCTTTCACAAATATTCGACAGCACAAGAACAGTTAAAATGTTGAGACATTAGTCGTTGTGCTGGATGATCAATCATTCGCTGTAATTGTGGACGTGGACTTTCAGTGACTGGTAAAACACCTTGAGCCTCGTTACACAATACCGAGTCTGAATACTGATTTCACAGATGCCACAAGAATGTTAATGTGAGTCAATTTATTTCCTGTTGATATTAGAGAGCAGTTAGTCTGAAACAAAGAAAGCATGTAGATACAGATAAAATAACATCATTGTATATTGTTTTAAGTTGATCATTTAATTCAAAAGTAATTCAAAACAAATTATTAAAAAGCAAAATCACCAAACTTTTTGTATTTGTATGTATTTCTTAAATAATCAGATATCCTTATCAGCACAGAAATTCTGTATCGCTGTATCCCTAATTTTCATATGGTATATAATACAACAGCTGGGATTTTCCATTAACACTGAGTTTACTGAATGATTGATGAACATAAGATTACTGCCTTCTCCAGACAGCCATGCCATTCATCTGAAGCCATCTTTTCAGTTTGTTGAGTGTATATTTTTACTGAAGGTGATTCTCCTTTTGTATTATGTTGACACTAAGCATGTTTCCACTTCAATTGACCAGTGCGGAATAGCACAGTATAGCAAACAAGCACTAGATCCATGTGATATCAGTCAACTACATCTTCCATCACAACTGGAAGGTGTAAACATACTCAGGACAAGGTGCGCCATTCCTCAGAAGTCTTCCACACAAGACCTGCTGATACAGTATATTGGCCAATTCTCACACATAAAGCAACACTTGGGTTGTGCAAGTCTGTTTGTTGTTTATATCAAATATTTTCCATTAAGACCTCTCTCTTACTCGGACTCGTAATCTGAGTAATGCTGTAGTCATATCATGTTTACAGAATCTCTGATCCGTGTTGTGCAATGACTCTGTGATACCACTCAAGGCCAGCAAAAGGTTGTGAGTGTTTCCTACATTCTGGATACTCCCCAAATTCCCCCCAGCACATGGCCATCCTGCTCAGTGGCCAGCTGTTTCCTAAACTCTGGGTAGGAAAGAGGACTTCTTAAACAGCCACATAGATAAACAATCATGGGTACATCCATATTGTCTTAAGACACATGTTAAAAATGCTAACATGTCGGATATTTTAAACGATCTATATAGGATACGTATTTCTTATATAGACACTCTGATATAAAAAGATTACAATAACTCCAAACAGAGGGCATCACTCGGATGGCTGCGAATGCTCAGGACAAGGAGAAGAACCTGCCGGGTGTGAGAATAGGGTGAAATAAGAAAACTCAGGCATGAAATAACTTGTACTACACTGTGCCCTGCCTGAAAAACCAAGCAGCTTGGTCTGACCCACATACACAAACTGATCCCGAAGAACTTGCTCAGCTGCATGTAGTAAATGTAGGCTGCATGTCAACTGAAACACTTATTTCCATTTGAACTCATTCTTTTTTAACCGTCGTCTTAATTTAATTGTTTCTTCCAGTTCTACCTGTAACACTGCTTGTAAGAATGCAGAACAATGTCACACTGAAGAATCTCCTACAAAAATCAATGAAATTTGTTTGTATAGCACTTTTAACAATTTATATTGTCTCAAGGCAGCTTTACAGAAGAAACAGAATCTCTCTCTCGCCAACATCTTTCCCTAATGAGCAAGCCGGAGGCGATGGTGAGGAAAAGCTCCCAGAGATTATATGAGGAAGAACCTTTGGGAGGAACCAGACTGAGAAGGGAAGCTCATCTACATTTAGGTGATAATGGACAGTAAATAATGTATGTAATTGAGTCCAATTTTGCAACCAAGAGCTCCTTATAAACCAATGTATATATAATAATATATTTCTGCACTAATAATGACCACATCGACCAACATTTTTCAATGACTCCTTTTTTTTTGAGGTTATTTAATTAAGTGTTCTCACCCAGTTTGTATTTTTTCGTTTAAAGGCATGCAGAGGTCAAAAACATTTATTTATTTTATGTCTATATTGATTCTCACCATTTTATTTATTTATTTTTTTAACAGTCCCACAAATGTACTCTTGAAGCATAGCAATAGTGTGTTGGATTATAAACGGAATCTCTGTTCATAAGATATACAAAGAATTAGATGTGTAGAGTATGTTTGTGATATTTGTGTATTCGTTGTGATTTTCAAGGTAGAGATAGGCATCGGGGTGTGAGCAGGAGCAGGCGATCAGATCGCTCGCAGGATGTATGAGAGTTAATGCAAGTAATGCAACAGCATTAAAAGTCTAAAAATTATTTAATGCATTTTATGCAAATTATCTAGATTTCGAATGAATGCCACTTTACATCTAAAGCAATAAAGCATTTGTAGTACACCCCAAATGTTCCAGCTGCTGCTTACGCACGCAGGATTGTTCTGTGTTTTGAATCCTCTAATATGCAAATGTATTTAATGAACCGGCAGTTCTAACCTCCTACGAGTTTGTATTTAACAGGTGCCACAGCGTACACTGCTACAACAAGTCACACAAACATTTATCTGAAATTCAGTAAAGCTTTTGCACTTAATGTACTGATTAGCATAGTGTGAGAAAGAGGAGGTAAGAGCACATCCCTGTGGTACTTCAGTGTGGATGGATAGAAAAAGAAATAGGTAGAGGTAAGTAGGTCTCAAGCCTCCCATGAACCTGAACACCGCTAATAAAATCAGCCAAGACAGTTTGACGTGGATCTATCGTTGAGTCAAAATGCCATGTAAGATTTCAACCACACACACACACACTTGCTTTTCTTGCTACCTACTTATGAGAAGTGCTGGTTGACAATAGGCCTTGTTGCTGCCAGTAACTTCAGTAATTACTTTATAAATAGAGGTTAAAGTGCAAGTGGGGCAAAGAGAGGTTAAGGCCCTTTGTCCTTTGATGGTGTTTTAGCCGGTAAACAACTTAGGGGGATGGCGTGGTTTGTGGTCTTTTGTGTTTGCGATCCTGTGTTGTGTTTTGATTCTCCAAATTAGAGGTGAAGAAAAGAATCTTCTGTACAATGCATCACAATGCTCTCTTGAAAGAATGTGCAGTAGAATTTATACCAAACCTTTTTTTTTTTTTTAAATACGCTGCTTCCTAAAGTCATGTATATATCCAGAATGTTAGAGGGAGAGAATCGATGTCTGCAGCAACAAGTCAAACCTGCACCTTTTTTTAAAGCTGACATTTGGGAACACTTTGGGTTTTAAGAGACTGGTTGTAAAAAGAAAAGGGGAAAAAAAAAACCTTGACAAAACCTTTCTAATTTGCAAAATTTGTTATGCCAACTTTAAATACTTTGGCAACACAACCAATCTGAGAAATCACATCAATATGGCAAATAACAACTAAATCTCAACATGTGTTGCTAAGAATTTGAGCCCTTTATCAGTAATCAGACGTTCATGGAGGTCCATGGATGCCAGACTCTCCTATGTAACTGTGACTGCTTACTATATTAGTCATAACTGGCAGCTTTAGTCACATTAATTAATTGAGGGGAAAAGAATTCATGTGTAGAAAATTTTTAGATCCAAACCATAACTTGCTGAATTGTGGAGCAAGCAAAGATTTGCACCCCACTACAAACTGCAGTGGAGCTAGAAAACATGTAGAGAAGGTAAAATGATCCGTTCACTGGGTTTCGTTAGCCGTATGGTTTCATAATATTTCTGTATCGAAGCATCATGCGACTCTTACTTTCACAGAATTGTTTGGTTAGATAGGTATGTCCTTTTGTTCATAGAAGATATATGAGCAGATAGTGTTATGTTAAAAAATCCACTGAGCTGCAGGCAGAAAAGTGATTCACTTTCAGTCAAATAATCTCTCACTGCTACGAGTGTCTGTTTTTGTTTAAATTGTAAAATTGGTCGGCTCGCCCATTTCAGCTGTTGTCTATGTGTGGGCAGAGTACAGTTCGTTATATTGCCCTCGTAACTACAAAGATCATAAGGAAATACATGACATTGCCCTTTAATGGTGCAACAAAAGTGATCCGAAACGTTCTCCTGTCTCAGGCTTGATCGGATCTGTTGATATAAGAGTGTTCACATTTAAAATGGCAGAACTTGATATGGCCCGTGATCAAGAGAATAGTTCTAGGATGTTTCATCTCAATTTCCGATACCCGATCTGCCAGGATACACTGTATCACGTGTATTATACTTGAGGGTGGAATAAACACACTTGGGAAAATAACAGGAGAAAAACTACGGCAGTACAATTAAAGCAAAACGTGAAGCATGCCAAAGAGTGGGTTTGTACAATATAAACAAAATCCCATTACAAATGTAAAAGCTTTCTCTGTAAAAGAACTCCACAAGCCACAGCCGCTTCAGTCCTTCATAAGTAACTCATTAAAATAAATGAAATAATAAGAGAACTGTCTGCAGTACACAGATTCTCTCTTGCTTTTTTTTTTAATTCTCCCTTGCTTTGAGATTGTGCAGTGTTTTCCACTGGCTACAAGACTTCTATGAGGAAAGCACACAAAAATTCAGGTATGAAACCAGCAGGCATGATTTCTCTAATAATCCCAAACACAGTTTCCGAGTCATCCGTTTAAAAAATAAATAAAAAGAGACAGATTCTACATGCAACTACAGCATGCATGTGAACTGACATTGTATTGCACATGGTTTCATCCATTGTTAGTTTTAGCTAGCTGTTATATAGGCTAATCAGCGGTGAGTTGAATTGATGCATAGGTGCTAGATGTTCATAGCAAGAGCGAATAAGACTACAAAGATTCTGGGATAAGACCTAATAACAAGGAAATATCAACCTCATGACAATTACCTAATACTTCATGTAATTGAGTCCACATGTGCAGATGCAGTATGAAGCCAAGTTGAGGGGCTCACTGTATGAACCAGCGAAGGAGTTCACATTGTGTGTAGTATATTACCGCAGAAAAACCTTAACATCCTGTAAGCCCTTCCCGGACCATCCCTCCTCTTGGCATGAAGACTTGGTAGTGTTGTGTAACAAATCTCAAATAGTGACCAGCCAGTCAGTCATCTTGTAAAAAAGAGAAATGACAGCATTTCTCAAACACTTTCTCACAATTGAAGCAGAGAATGTTTTCTTGGTTGACTTTGTGCAGCAGATTTAAACAACACCATTTACTGAGTAATTCTGCAAGCATCCTAGGGCTCTGTCTCTAAATAAAGAATACAATTACAGAAATTAACTTCCACCATTTCACCCCGTCGATATCTCAGAGATATAAATGTCAAAACATAATATTGCGGCTGTACCTGAATAGAGGGAACACAGCTAGGAACGTGTCGGTCGTGTTTGACGTCTATACTGACGTGCATGCAAATGAAGCCATATTTAGATTATAAATTCATATTTATAACATGGCTAACATCTGACACTGGTTTTAATCTCTCTCATCTGAACTTAGTCTTTAGTTTATATTAATCTGACCCTGATAGACAGACAGTAGGTTTGGGCTCAATACAACATTTTAAATACTTATAAATACTTTAGAATTCTTTGTATTTACAGAAAATCTTTATTTTATTAAGTGTACTTCAAAACGTTCATTTATTTTAAGAGTCAAAATAAAAACTAAAAGTTTATTGTTATTATTGAGAGCTGTACTCTCAATAATATTATTATTATTGAGAGCTGTACTCCACTGTGCCAACAACACAATTTTTCTGACAAGGGTATTTTCATTAAAAACAGTGTACTATACGTCCAACAACTGTGACTTGAGATAGACCAAGAGTATTTTGCAGAGTTGGAGAACCCTTGTTGAACACGCAATGTCAAGAAGTTGTTATTAAACAAAAGGAACTCCTCTATTAATAGAGATTTTGTTGTTGATAACAGTCAAAGGTTGTGTCTGTCTTTAAAAACCACACAAGCTCATTTAGTGCATTTTAGGACAAAATTCTCTATACTCTGATAGCTGCATTTATAAGGTTAGGTTAATTAAACCCTCCCAGTAAAGAGGAAGTAGAATACTCAGTGAGGGTACAGTAGGTAGTGTTAATGAAGGCATGATCATCTCTCTGCAGTATCACCTTACAGTGATTTGTGATCAGAAGACTCCTCACTGTGGCTACTGTAAGTACTGCACTCACAAAGATGAAGGACCGGGAATCACAGCAGTCACAAGATGTTTTATGTCTGGGACCTCATGTTACAAATGGTAATTGTAAGGTGACATAAATACCTGAACAGTAACTTCAGTGGCTAACTAGGTATCTCTATGAGCATTCATTTGATCTATTACTCAAATCATCTACATGTCCAAAGCTATTTACTGCCTGACAATGTCCAGAAAACTAACGGAAAAATGGCTTTCGTAACTATATCAATTTGAATTAGTACCAGAACTTTGGTGTCTAAAAGAACCACACTGTCTAAAAGAAAAGGGTTGTTAGTCTGTTAGTGTTTGTTTTGACTTTGCAGGAGGATGGGACTGAAAAAACATGACCTTACCTCCTGGGCTGAGAATACCGGTCATCCTCTCCACTCCCAGCCTCCTGTATGGAGAATCAACAGGGTCAAACATTCAACAAAGGAATATTTTAAAGTTATATCTCTTTACTGCATTTTGTACCAATACCTAACCAACCACAGTCAGAGGTAGTTCAAATGAATCCCTTTACACAGTGTAACACCACACAAACCACCCCACACCAACAGCCCAATCCGACTGACATTAATCCACACTGTCTGGTCCGATAATCTTTACACTCCCAGGGCTTTCTCTCAGGGTTTATCACTCTATCAATTCGGGGTTTTTACCCCATACTTAATCATATAATCATTTCTAAAATAATAAATAAAAATAAAATAAAGAAATAAAATAACCACAACAAACAATATAAATAATTTATTTATATTTAAGCTTATAAACAGAAATTAAAGCTACTGATCACATTGATCGCATCTGTTCTCATACTTAATGTTTACTTATTACAATTATTTGATCTGGTTTTAAATCATCTTAAATATTCCCACACTGATCCCACTACCAACGCAAAGGTTCAGACTCAGATTTAACCTTATGTTTTCTTCATGATTACTCACTTGAGCAACCACCCAAAGGAATTGATTAAAAAAATATTGAAAACATAATCCTCAGATAGAGCTTCTAGTAAGACACAAGCTATTTTCACTATTTGCAGCATTGCATGATGCACCTTGTGTGTGAAGGCACTATAGAACCACAGAAGCTCTTTCTTTAGAAAGAACTTGAGGCATCTCACAAGTGTGTCACATGAAATCACACAATGTGTAACTTTGTGTGTACACAATGTGTAGCACAACATCCATGGGGATTTAACCTGATTTTATCTGTTGGGCTTTTACTCACACACTCACTCACTCACTCTCACACACACACACACACACACACACACACACACACACACACACACACACACACACACACACCTCAGATCTACTGTTCTATCACAGCAGCTTTTAATACCTGTATGGAGTCAAAAAATTGAAAAATGGGATCAAGACTTCACAGAGTGCCACAGAGCAACAAGAAAAGCACCAGAGTTTAAAACTAATTTACTTTTCAGCAATAAAAAGAAAAGAAACAGCATTCAATCTCTGTGCAACTTCACGCAAGGTGAAACTCTGCTGTTCAGAGGAAAGCTTATAAAAATGAGTTTGTTTAAGGAAAGCCCTTTTTATTCCTGTACATTAAATCCACTTATTCACAAGGCTAGCTGACTGCTGTGAAGGGCGAACCGGCTACAGCTAACTACAGCTTGCTAGCTAGCTAAGCACTGTGTAACACAAACTGTTTTTGTTATGTGACATTATTTGTAGACATTAATAAAAGCCCATACCGTAGGCTCGGTTTGTTGTGTCTGCTTACATTTATCTGCTTTGTTCTGCTTAGACACACAACATACCAAAGGCTTGCTAGCTAAGCTAAGCTATTTGACGAGCTAACGATGCTAGCTAGCGCATGCGCAGTCGTAGCAGGGAACCAGCTTAACGATTTCAGAACGACTGAGTACTGAACTACTAACTTACCGAGACACACGGACTGGAGGTAGTGCTGGGACTGGGGGACCGCTGCACGGTTACCAGCGCCATTCAGGATCCAGGAAGTAAAGCTTTAAGAGCAGGAAACACTGTGTACAGCAGACAAATCAACATTATTTGAAGACGAAAAGAAGCTGTACAAGCACGCGCGCAGTCGCGCCCAATGATGCGTTCGAGTGTGGTTTTAGCGCGCATGCGCACTGCAACCAGACAGCTGTCACCTCTCACCTGCTATGGCAGAGATTACAAATAAAGTTTGTATATATACTTATAATGATATTTGATCATTATGATCATCATTGATCAAAAATGCTTTGTTTTTAAATATATTTATAGTAAAACTAATAAATGATACAGCACATAATGTAATAATACATAAACATTTCACTTCATGATCGAATTTTTTTTATTATATTATAACACTTCAATACATTTCTAAAGAAATGTCACACATTCACTGTGTCCCTGTCCAGGATTAAGAGTTACTGAAGATTTACGATCAATTGTTCTCTTTGTTAGCATGTTAGTGAACACTGACTTGTGTGTTAGATACAAGTCTATCTTATACATATGCAATCTAATGCAATTTCTTTATTTGTTACACATATATCTTAATCATTCTTAATCCTGTGCACTGATGCTATATGTATCTGTTAGTAACTATATCTCTTGTCTCAATGTGAGTGAAATTGCAGACAGGCCAAAGGACTGAGAACTAGATTAGATAAGACTACAGTGGATAAAAAAATGTCTATTAACAGGCAATGAGAGAAATCACAACTTTTAATTAAATCTTTGTGCAGGGTTCATTTGGAACTAGGAAATGTTCCTATTACAGTCCTGTTCACTGACAAGTTAAGACTAGAAAATGTAGACATGTGGATTGACAAAACTGCCTCTGTAAGTGTGTGTGTGTGTGTGTGCATGCGTGCATGTGTATGTGTGTGCGTCCATGTCTGTTTGCATGCGAATGTATTCCCACTTACTTCCCCAATGTTTTCCACTGTTGATGAAGGAATGCTGAATATTTTAATGCAGAATTTAATGTGAAAATTTTATATGTCAGTGAGTTTGCATGTCAAAATGTCCATGACATAATACAGTCTAACCTACACTATATGGTCAAACATAAATGAAGACCTGGTTCTTCCCCAAACTGTTGCTACTAAATTGGAAGCACACAAATGAATAGGATGTCTTTGTACACTGTAGTATTACAATTTTCCTTTACTGGATTTAAAAGCCCCAGACAGCATAAAAACTGTCCCTAAACACAATGGACACTTGATTTGCTAAGGTTGTTGTGTAAGAACTGGAGCGTCATAAATAGTGAGTAATCAAGAGATGAGTAGTAATCAAGCATTAGGGTGCATAGATAAGATTAATGAAAATATCAAATAGTATCTTTACTCAGGGTTCAAAGGTGAAGTGTAAGGATTTTTAGTCCCCTGTGCTGGTAATTATAGAAACTACATAAGTAGTTTCTATAGGTCATAAATACACAATAATCAGAAATAAATAAATCGTTGCTATATAAATACATGTAGTTAAAGTTATTATTTACTTCTGTTTTAAAACAAAATATATTTGACATAGAGATTTGCTCCATAATTTAAATGAACACAATTTCCTTTTACATTAAAATTCAACATTTTTCATGAAACCTGAAGTGAAATGTAAATGTCTCTAAAACACTCAAAAGTTCTCAAATAGCTAGTTTTCTACAAGGATGTTAACCCCTATATACTTTTATATAACATTATAACTATTTGGCATTTGTTTTTGTCAAAAAACATAGCAATGTAATTGTATTAAATAAACCCTAAGAAAAATAAAAAACTAACAAAAAACTAATAAAAATGGATGTGAAATGTAAATAATTCAAATATGTCACATTCATATTCAGGTACTTTTAACAGTGATCAGGGCTTCTGGGAATGTGCTGTGATTGTGATAGGGAACAAGCTGAGAGTCATCTTTAATTCATTACATAGGCTTTACTTTTCTGTTAGTTCTTAAGTTATCTTAATCTTACTTGGTTCTGTTTTAAACTATTTAAAAAAAAACACACATCCATTATATAATATAGTGTTTGGCAGATAGATGGCAGCAGTGACATTAGAACCAGAACCACTTATATATATATATATATATATATATATATATATATATATATATATATATATATATATATATATATATATATATATTTATTTATTTTATTAGATATATTTATATTTATTTATATATATATCTATATATATATTTATTTATTTTATTAGATATATTTATATATATATCTATATATATATATATATATATATATATATATATATATATATATATATATATATATATATATATATTCAGTCCACATTTAACCTAGCAAAGAAATCCCAATCCATTTTCCTCTCGATTTCTTTCTATGCTCCACTCAGAAGTTTAAATCTTAAAACATTTTAACATTTTATGTGGCTCCTTTGGAATTAATGACATTAACACTGGATAGAGTGCAGTGGTGTAGTCTACGTGATACGCAGGTATACGCCGTATACCCACTAGGAAAGGCCAAGGATTTCCGTATACCCACTTAAAAAGCGTGAGGATACGTAACAATATCGTTTTGTGACAGAACTTTAATTCATAAATTCACCCCGTCTGTGTTGCGAACACAGACTGTGGCTGCGATTGCGAATCACTAACATTTTTGGACCATTGGGGCTTCCGTGGCCTGTGACCTGATCTGACGTCACCTACCAAGGAGGAAAAATTAGTTGTTTGGCGTTGTTTTCTGGCGCAATGTTTTCGGAAGCCTGCGCCTAAAGCTACAGCAGCTTCGGGTGACATTTCACCCACAGCCCGAGTACAAATGTGTTTGGAAAGCTTTGTAAACTACCAGTTCATTCAGTTCATAATATTCTGCAATTAAAGAGTGTTGGTGATAGAACTGAACAAATGTTTATTGTTCACTCTTAAATGTACATTGAAAATTGACAGCTGATAAAACCTGTGCTCCAGGTCCCATATTCTTATAACATTTAAGGCTAAATGTAGCTCTTAAAGGTGTAGTTCACCCAAAAATGAAAATTGTGTCATTTTTCAAAATATCATCTATTATGTTAAACAGAAGAAAGAAACTCATACAGTTTTGGAACAAATTGAGGGTGAGGAAATAACACAATTTTCATTTTTGAGTGAACTATACCTTTAAGAGCTACAGTTAGCCTTAAATGTTATATGAATATGGGACCTGGAGCACAGGTTTTATCAGCTGACTGTCTTTTGTTGCTTGTAATAAATTGGAATGTTGATAACACATAAGCAGTCTTTAATAATGCTCTAAATTACATGTAGATGCATATTTTATGCATTAGTGAGTGTGGTGGTGCCTATGGGGTGTCGCACTATGATGGGTGCGTATGAGGCTGGGGGGGGGGGGGGTGATCACAGTGTACTAACTACAAAAACCTAGACTACACCACTGATAGTGTTGTGTCGAAGAAGGAGGAGTGTAGGTCTCTCTCTCTCTCTCTCTCTCTCTCTCTCTCTCTCTCTCTCTCTCTCTCTCTCTCTCTCTCTCTGTGTGTGTGTGTGTGTGTGTGTGTGTGTGTGTGTGTGTGTGTGTTTGTGCGTGTGTGTTTGTGCGTGTGTGAAGATAAGCATGTTTTCTTAGGGTTCAAAATGAGTTTATTAAACAGCAGGCTGGCATGGAGAGACCCAGATTGCTCTGATAAAGGCCATGGATTGAAGGGAGGAATGAAACTTTCATTTCCTGCTCCCACGAGCTGACGTATCAATGCGATCAGGAGGATGTAGAGCTCGTCTAAGCAGAGTGAGTGACAGAGAAGTGCAAGGAGGAAGAAAATGCCAGAGTCAAACATAGGTAAAGTAAATAAACCATGTGAAATGTAAGTGCCTGCAAAGAGTATGTTCATAAATCATCTAGGTGTCATATAGATGTCCCATAATCTCTATAATGACATAGATTTTAAATCACATCTACATCTAGACAAATGAGACTTAGAAAGTACAATGGGCATTTTAGCATGATTTTGCTAAGGAATGTCTATCAAAGGCTACATGTTTGTAGGCAAGCTGTGTGAGCTGTTGTATGCTTATTTTCTGTATTATTGAACAAACAAGGGGGAAGAAAATTAAGAAAAAATGAGTATTAATTTTGTGTGCTGCATCCAGATGGGAATAGATAGGTAAAGACACAAATGGGGAGATGCTGCATCAGAGAGCTGGACCAGGGTGTGTAATATAGATCCTCTGGTAAGATAAAACAGGCAGAAAAACAGAAGGCCCCCAATCATCAGGAGAGCAAGGCTCATAGGAAATTGCCTCAATGGAAAGCGCAAGGCAGGAGACTACATTACCAGCACCTTGACTTTAATCCTGTTATCAATTGCATGCATCTATTGTTGAGTTTTTATTCCTGTTTCATGTTTTTATGACTTTTATTGTTTGTAGTATTACCATTGTAGGAGGGTAAACTTAAGAGACCTTTTACAATGATTTTTATGATGACTACCACTTTCATATAGCCTGTTGTTACTGTAAGTAAAAACTTAATGTATAATGTATTTATGCTATGTGTGAGAATAAATAATGTGAACTGATGCCCCGATAACAAGAAACAGGGCCATTTGTGGAGCTCATCTCACCAGCATAACTTGTCTGTTATGAAAAACATGGTCAAGTGGCTTTATGATTATTATTAGCATATATAGCTGATACATCACATGAGACAGAACCTTAATTTCTAAAATTGGACAGTAGGCAAAGTGAAGGACAGTGCACAATTCTAGTGTTTAATAAAGTGCAAAAATAGATATTACAGTATAGTAATAAATGCTGTATGCTTGATGCAGTATGCTTGATACTTGATACAGTATTTTGTTTACAGTGGTTTAGCAGCAATTTAGGAAAGAACTGTGCAAAAACTACCAACAGAGAGGAATGGTGTTCACTCAGGAATATGTGTGTATATGTGTACGTGTGGGTTGGTGTCAGTCCAGTGTCTGGATATAGAGGAGTCTGATATTTTGGATAAAACAGCTGGTACACAGTCTTGCCATGAAGGCCTGAATGCTTTGTTTTTTGCCAGAAGGTGAGGTGGTAGGAGAGAGAGCATGAGAGAGAGAGAGAGAGAGAGAGAGAGAGAGAGAGAGAGAGAGAGAGAGAGAGAGAGAGAGAGAGAGAGATTTGCTTGTAAAGATGCTTAGTGTAATTTTCTGACACTTGGCAATAACGTTTAATCGTCCCCCTCCTTTAGAATTCTCTGATCTGTAATATATATATATATATATATATATATATATATATATATATATATATATATATATATCAGTGTCTCAGATCTCAGTCTGAATCTCATCCACCTTATAGCCTTGCTGTTATGAAGCTTTCTAACCATCATAGTAGTAACTTAATCTACAGAGATAAACTCCAAATCACCAAATATTTCTGGCACTAGCTCTCTATAGGATGGCATAGGCCCTGGGTTGTGGAAATTCTCAAAGTGCACCTTCCAACATTCCTCAGCAAAGTTTGTGAAATCTCCGTGTTGAAAGGTTTGCCAAAACATCTCCGAGGCCACCCAAAAGTCTTTTACCATGCCATTTTTAAACTCTCCAACAGCTGCCCCTCTTCAACTGTTTTACTGTAGCACTTCTGGATATCCTATCCAGTGAATCCTCTCCTATCTCGATTGAATTGCAAGACATCTCTGTGAGCGTTACTCTGAAGGTGTCCTTCTTCAAACTGACAGGAGTCTAATAACAGATCACTACTCAGGTTAGCTTCTGGAAGGGTCTTCCAATTACACTTCTCCAAATATCATCCTCAGCATAAAATTGACATCCCCTTGAAGAATTATGGAGGCATTATGAGGTGCCATCTCAAGTACCTTCTTAAGGAAGGCGGAATACTGCACACAAACAATTGTCAATTTATTCTTCTTGATGCTTGAATACGTAAAGAGATTAACTTCTTTCCAGTGGGAAAAGAAATCCTATTCCCAGGCCCTTAGCCTGGGACTGGTGTGAATCCTGAGACCTCCAATGGGAACCCTGAAGTAGGAGGGAGACCACTCCAGTTTACATATTTGGTACTGAAGCCCTTACTGTGTATATATGTTAAGCAGACATAGACCATGTTAAGCATATAGTCCATCTAAGACAGTCCATATCATGGCGACTGCTGGACCAGGACTGCACCTGAACTCCACCATTCATCTTGCAGCTGGTAAGCTCACACAGCATTATTTCAGACTGAGATCACTCAGTTTATGTGGGTTGTCCATCATATTACTATCGTCCAGGGTTCCCCATATGTCTCCCACACATGTGGCCTTATTGGCAGCATTAAATTACCAGTTACATAACTCTGAGGTTCAGAAAAATACACCAGCAACTTTCAATGTACTCAGTTCATAAAGGGCATAAGAGAATATCCAGATCTCAATGCATGGACTGGGGCAAATAGGGGACTGAACCTGGGGAGAGTTCATGAGCTGTAATTAAACTCTGTTGAAATTGTTAGCTCATGTGAACAGCCATGTCAGTGAGCTAATGGTTACATTGACTAATAAAATTTGAATGAATTGCACACCCTAATTTAGAGAGTTCATTAGGAAATACCTCATAATTCATTTCTTGTTTTACTGCTGAAAACAGCAAGCAAAATTGTCTTTTTCTTAGCACCTCTTTAAGAAATTCTGCCAAATAAATAGAACAGATGTTGTATAAATGTTAAGAAATGAGTCACACCAAAGGTTTAGATTGGAGTTTCCTTGGAGCTGGAATTTGTTTATTTGTTATTTGCTTGTAAAACCTTTATATATATTTTTACATAAACCACTAATATGCAATTAAAAATCTATAACAACGTTTAAGAGAATATGAATAATTAGGGCTATGACATGTGACAGCCATATTAGGATAAAGCTTAATATTATTTTCCAAAATAATACTAATTATTAAGAGAGGGCTTTTATAAAAAAAATAAAATAAATAAATTTAATAGTCACAGTAACAAGAAACTAATTAAATGTGTAACTTTTTCCTTGTTAATGAATTTATTTATAAACAGATCAGTAACTTCAGTAACTGCTTTATCCTGGCCAGGTTCATGGTGCATCCCGAGGCTATCCCAGGAACTCTGGGTGTGAGGTTGGAATACAACCTGGCTGGGACTCTAGACCATTGCAAGCTCCCATTTGTACACCCATTCCTACCTAGTTAAGCGAGTTAAACATGGCCATGGTGAAGAAAGCAGAAAACTATATGATGTGTTAATTTTTGTTTGTGAAACATCAATGTAAATGCTATTTCCATTTGTACCTGTCAACAGAGGGTTACCCTTTCCATTCAGAACCTATAGATAGAAATCTGTATAGATATCGATCTCTAATAAACAGTGGCAAGGAAATGCTCCCTGAAACAACAACCCTCATAAAATAATACATATTGTGAAAATGTCTTCAAGCATTATTATATGGCAAAAATATCACATCATGCACCTTATACAAGAAAGCTAGATAAATAAAGCACAATCATTATTAATACATATACTTTTATTCCTCTAATAATTCATATATAATTCTCATATATATATCTTTATTCTTTATGTATTCATATAACAGTCATGTAGACATACACTGATAAAGTACAGGAGATTCTACTTTGATACAGAGTAAACTGTAAAGACAGAAACAAGATAGGGAGGTGGAAGAGGCAGCACTATTTTGAGGCACACACTAAGTACATAGTATACATTCATGTCTGCATGCATGCGCGCACACACGAACAGATCGAACCATGGCTTTTGGCTTTTCTACATTTACTTAAAGCTCACACACACTTTGAAAACGAACAAATATCACACACCCGTATATGTCCTCCTAAAGAGGTTGACAGGTTGTCACATGACTGGAACACAGACAACAACACTCACAAAACAGACAGGTACATACTTGCACTTTCATACATTGCTAGTTTTTCCCCCATGTCTTTAGGATTTAGCTGAACCATTTGTAACAAGCACGCTAGTATTTGGTTTCTGCTACCTTGTTATTCACATATAACATGGAAAATAATGAGTCAGTGTGTTGGCTGTTGGTGTGCAGTTTCATGAGCTAGGCAGAAAAAGACACATTACATTAACGCAATTCCACAAAAGGTCCCAAATAAATTTTTGTTACATGTAGAATGTTGCAGTCACATTATGAGTATTTTGTGGTTTTGATAAAACTTACAGCTGTGAGTGGCGACACTCTCCATGTTCATCCAAAGCGGCATGACCACTAGTACATTTTTCATACATACACACACCTGTCTAACAAAACAAACCCGAAGCACGAGGAGCTGTGATGTAAATTTACCTGTAATAAAAGTCATGTCTAATAATATTTGGCTTCAGAAACACGCATAAATTTGAAAGTTACCTGAAATGTCAAATGCATACAAAATAAAACTGTTAGTTGGGGCTGTTATATGAAAATGCTAAATAGAGTAAAACATGGGTATACTATGTATACTGCTCTTTAGTGATTTCTTTAGTAGTTCTAGTACATTTGTTTGAAACAAAGATCACAAAATGGTAACGAAAACCAAAAAGACATTTGTGCTACCAGACACCTGACTTGAATACCCAATAGATATATCTTTATGGCAGGTGCTATCTCACATGTACATTGAACGCTGCCACATTTAGCAATGGTGGGAAATAGAGCAGCTGGATTGCTGGATCTTAGAGTCCAACTATCACATGTTCTGGATGGAGACACCTTTGGCAGATCTGGGATATGAAGGAAGGGTGAAATCCCCACTTGTGCTACATGTCCAGCAGAGGGCGAAGGGTCTCCACTCACACAGCGTTGGTGATGATGATATCTCTGTGCAGGCCTTCAATGTTTGCAGGCTCAGGAGTGATGCTCTTCATCAGACGCTGATGGAGGAGAAGAGCGCATGCAAGAAATGAGATGAAAAAAATCTGAAAACATCCAGAAAACTTAAAGCTAATCAACTTATTTGATTTATGCAAGTCATTAAATGTACCTAGGACACCTGGACATCATAACTGATGCCACCCAGACAATTCTAATGAGTAGTTTAGGATGTTCTAGAGTATTTTTACAATAATAATATAATATGATTAAAAAAAAGAAAACACTAATAAGCCTTCTGCACACCCCAGTCCACCTCATACCCCCTGCTTAAACTACTCTTAGTGGTGAGTTGCTTCCTTCTGGTTTGGGCACTGATCATCTCCATCCCAGAATTAATAACCTAAATTAACATATTGGATGGCAATACACTAAATCATTTAAAAAAAGGGTTACGGGGTTAGAAATATTTTTAAAGATATTAGAAATCTGATATTTAAGGTTCCTTGTCAATTTATAATAAGTAAATGTGTTTCTACCACCACAACAAACTGATAAACAGAACCAACTGATACTTTATCTAGAGTTCTATAGTCTTCCAATAAATATATTGTAATGCTCTGACAGAGCTGTCAGTGCTCTAAGTGTTTTCTCCCACTGAGCTCAGCTTAGCTTCTCTGCTGTTGGAATTTCAGGAGAAAACCGGGAGTGTCTCCAAGAACTAACCACCCCCCCATCCCCACCCTGCATACGGGCTGATGACAGCTGCATTGTGCTTTCTCAGTCTGGTAAATCATTATTAACAAAACGGCTAAATGAATATTCTGTGAGCCCTGATTAACGGTGCCTGTGGTACATTAAATGCAAAACAGCTCTCGCTGTTAAACTCCATTATTTCATTAGAGTTAGAAGAAAAGAAGTCATTGCAACTACGTTCTCTGTTTTATTTTTAGCCCAAAGTCATCCTCAGCCATCCAAAGGAGGGCTTAATAAATGAGTCAAAGAAGAAACTGATTAAAAGCAGCTATAAAACCATAGTTATAGACTTTAGAATTGTTTGCTGGGTGCTGAGGTTAATGGAAACTTGTAAGCCATCATTATTATTTGAGCGGGTTGATGTGATGAGCAACAGGGATGTACCTCTAAACCTGCAGTTTAACCTATAGCTACCTCTTTAGATGTTTGTCTTTATTTATTTATTTTTATTAAATTAACATTTAGTTTGCTATATAGTAGGAAAAGCATTACAACACAAACTGAAAAATGTAGATGTTTAGTTTTTTTCCTTCAAGGAAAAAGGATGTATCTAAAGGATGTAAATTACAGTTCTCATTTTCTTTAGCTTTATCTCTAAACAGATTTATTTACGTTTACAGGTACGGCATTTAGAGGAAGCCCATATCCAGAGAGACGTACAAAAGTGCTTTGAAGACTTTATCAATGAATACATTAACACTGGTTCAATAGGTTACACAAGAATACCATCAACTAAAACTTTAAAGATAGCCAGTGACTCAGCTATTCGGACATCTAGGGAAAGTTCAATCCACCACCTTGGTGCCAGAACAGAAAAGAGTCTTGCTGTATATCTACCTCTTACCCTGAGAGATGATGCGACCAGTCAAGCAGCTCACTCCAATATATTAATCATAATTTGGAGCTATTACTGCAACAGTAATTAGTTAGTGTGGGTGTAAGCTACTGCTGTGTCTGAAATGCTGCCTTACAGTGCATTATGATTTGGATCTAAGCAACTGCGGTGCCCTAGATATTCATCAATAAAATTTCATTTACTTAATTTAATGCAGTGTGAATATAATACATCTGGACCAGATAAAAAAGGCAAGTATTTTGGAAATTCATTGCCCCTAACTGACCTCGCTTACACCAAGGACGTCTGTGTTTAGAACCAGGTAACAGCTCATAGGCTAACCACACATCCTATCTGACGTACCCTTTCAGCAGCATTGTGTATTTAAGGTGAATGCAAACACACAACACCCGTCCTGGCTGACAGCTCCATCAAAAGCAGCCGGACGAGTAGCAGGACGGCAGCGGCATCTGGACCGTGCTCACATCTCTCATCACGTCTCACGTAGACCGAATGGATAATGTGAGTCACATCTTATAAAGTGTGTTTATTTAATTTACCTGCATCTTCTCTTTGTCGCATGTCTAATGACAGATATGTTAGGGTGTTGTTTTTTCTGCTTTTGCCGCACCTGTTTGAAGGTCCCTTTGGTGGTGAGCAGGTGGTAGACCATGTAGGAAGGCACGCAAATGAAAGAGGAGACACCAATGCAGTAGCCCAGTACAGTGGTCCAGAAAGGGTACAGATAGTCAAACAGCTTCACCTCAGGAGGGAAGGCCAGGAAACTTCCAATGATGAACTATAAACAAATAACACAGGGAACAGTAAGCTTCCTGTTAAATGGGAAGTTTAGTGGTATGTTCACTGAGGTATGGGACAATTAGGACATCTACTGTTTTGGCTCAAGTTGCTCCTTATACTTAAAAATACGCAATTAAATAATACAATAATTTAAATCAACATGACTTCATTATTATTTAATGAATTCTGAACTATTTCAGTGTAAAAGACCTCTTAAAGATGAGATCTGAGGTCAGCTAAGATGGCCATACCTCTATGTCTTAAAAAAATCTAATATTAGTAAGCACCATCTGTTGTTTTTTTTCTATTACATATAAGGGTACTTGATTTTTTTTAAACCTGATGCTGTTTAAATCCAGATTTGACTGTTTCTTACAGACTACATTAAGTTTTTGAGTGTGATGTGAAATTATGGAATAAATCTCTGAAACCAGATGAACTCAGGTGCAGACTGTACCACATAGGGCAGGGTTTTGAATAGCATGCTTGTTGGAACTTGTCAAGTAATTTCCTGTTTTAGCTTCAACAATGACAAGAAATATATGTCATATATTGTGGTCTGCAGATTAGATATAATGCCTACTGAATATATAGAGTGTAAACCTGTAAATCAGTGTTGTATAAAAGTGAGTTGCTTTGAATAGAAAGCTTTATCTGAACCTTTGTGTCAATAAATACAAATAACCAGCTACTTAAATAAACGGTAACAAGAACAATAAACGGTACTTAATTCTCTCCTGTTTACCCCAGTTGTGATGATAATCATCTCCCCCCAAAAAGTCCTGGATTGAATAGATCTGAATTTTCAATATATGAGTGTGAAAATATGCTAAATCTCAGTGAGAAAAATAAGGTCAGGTGAGTGTGTTTTAGGATTGTTGCACTTGTGGCTGGACTGACCAGTAGGAAGCAGGGGCAGATAGCTACCCAACACACCCTCCAGAACAGACCAGGTCTGAAGCCAAGCATCAACTGCACGTCATTGCAGAAACGCGTCGTCCCTCAACACACATAGACACAAAGTGAAGCCACATAATATACTACACAACCACAAAACATTTAATAGATAACTGTGTTAAAGTTCCGGTAGTTACCATAAAACCAGGAAACAGCAATGACTTCAAGGAAGACTACAGTGATGACAGCAGGGCCTGTTGCATATTCTTCAAAGAGTTTCACCACAAATGCCCCTCCCTATATTAACATCACACTGGTAACAGCACTTATTTCCACACACATACATTTATAATGAAATAACAATAATAAATACTTTGTAATATGTTATGTTTCCCAGAATACATTCTCGATGTAAGTTCCATGAACAGTGCAATGTGAGAGGACTCACATAAGTAAGAGTGGACAAAGCTCCCAGGTAGCAGACACACACCAGACCAAGCACAAACCATTCTCTCCTGCGGGCCAACAGGTGGGGAAACTCATCCAACATGGCGGTGATCACTCCTTCCAGCCCAGCAAACTGTAGGTGGAGACATAAATCGTGCTAATAAAGTAGGTAACACTTGTTACACAACGCAGACTCTGGCATTAACTATAACCGTAACAAACACACACAAAGCTCAGTGCATTCTGACAAAGCCAAGCGTTGAGTAGGAACAAAGACCAGACCCACCGATAATCTTATTAGTGCATCGTGATAACCACATGCTGTCATCCTTTGTGGCTGTTTACCACAGAAACTGTATGAGTGGTTTAATATGATTCTTTAGGAAAGAGGCATTTAGAAGGGCAAACCAGGGACAGCAGAGTGACCAACAGCATAAGTACAACAATTGAAAGACAATATTGTGTCAGCCAAAATGCTCTGCTCTTAGCTGATAAGCTAAATGCTTAGTAAAAATCTGCTTAGAGCTCCACATGCTATTATCAAGATGGGTTGAAAAAGGTAGGCCAATTAACTAGTGGCACAGAGAGACTGACCGTGCTATCTAATCCCAGCATGATGATCATGAGGAAGAAGATAATGGCAAGGAAAGTGCTTGCCGGCATGTTGGCGATGGCCTCGGCATAGACGATGAACAGTAGACTGGGACCTAAAACAAAATGCGGGTTTGATGAAGAACATGAGTAGAAAATGCAGCATCAATAAGTTTCTGTGTACTCTTAACACATGTATCTCAACATTCAACATATATCTTCAGCATGTTTTAAAAGTAGAAAGTAAAAGTTAGATCCATTTTACATGACTATGTAATGAAACAATGTTGTGTTTTTATATTTCAGGTATTGGTACAAATAACGCTGGTTCTCACCAGCATCCTTTGCTACCGTCTCCACCCCCTCCTTCCGCATCTCAGCCATGTAGCCCAGTACAGTGAAGATCACAAAGCCTGACAAGAAGCTGGTCAGACAGTTAACTGTGCTCGTCACCAAAGCATCCCTGAGACAAAAAGAGAAGCTATTTACAGAATTCTGTCTTTTTACTTATTTAAAGAGTTAATTCAAATTAATTGTAAATTATTGTTACATTACAAAGGTAAATGGTATGCAAATAATCTCTTACTATTTAATATTATAATAGTCAAATTACTTGTTTTGCACTACTGTAACTGAAACAATATTTTAATATTGACAGAATGGCAGATTAGAGCTGGGCTTAGAGTAACAATCAAGCACAGATAAGATCAGATGTTTAACATTTGAAATCATATAGCCTTGTACTTGTAACAGTTGTTGTGAAAGGGATTGTAGCTGGCAAAGGCCAGGAGTACACCAAAACCTGGACCCAGAGAGAAGAAGATCTGTGCTGCTGCATCAATCCAAACCTAACAAAAAGAAGGAAAGAAAGTTTATCATGTAAAAGGTAAAGACAACATTAAATATAAAACCACAATATAAAAAGTAATGCTATTGATCAAGCTTGATTTTAGTATATTTATTATTCTCACTGTAGTGCTCAGGAGCTTCTCCCAGTTAGGCTTGAGGTAGAAGACAACACCTCTCCATGCTCCGGGCAGAGTAGCACCTCGCACCAGAAGGATCAACAGCACAACATATGGAAGAGTTGCTGTAACCCATACTACCTACCAGAGAAAACACAAGTAAGTTAGCTAGTTATCATACGAGTTTTGGGTCCTCCTGTCTTATTGGGCACCCGATCAAGAAGGCTTCCAGTGATAAGGGTGCAAACTTACAAGCCCCATGAGTTAAGGTTTAAATCTATTTATTTTCTTTCTTCATACCTTGCCAGAGGTCTTTACCCCCTTCCAGATGCTGAAGTAGACGATGATGAAAATGAAGAGAAGACAGAGGGCCAGCTGCCAACTAACTGCACCCAGTTGATGAAGACCTGGGGACAGGTGCACCTGCAGCACCTTCCGCCTAAGACATTAAGAGAGATAAGTGGATAAATATACAGAGTGAGAGAGAGAGAGAGAGAGAGAGAGAGAGAGAGAGAGAGAGAGAGAGAGAGAGAGAGAAGTAGCTGTATACATTGGTGAGGGGACACAGGGACATTGTTAATAGCAGAATCATAAAACAGTGAAAACTGAACATTAGGATTGCTAGGAGAAGGGGGGTGAGTAAGATCTCACTATTCAAGGTCAAAGGGAAACACATTTATAAGGAAAACAGGAAATTCCTGCTGATATTGCAAGAAAAGCTTGTTCACATCCAGTCTGTAGTAGGTTAAACCTCTAGCAAATCTCCCCTAAAGCATCAGACAAAAGTGAAGCTAACCAGGCAAAACTGGTTTAGCTCTGCAGAAGACGTTAATAAATGCTCTTCTAATGTTGGGGGCTGCTCATATGTTTGTCTCCTCCATGACTACATCCTTATAATCTATCAGAAACATTCTGCTGTGACTGAGGAATTGTTTTTTTTCTTTTTCTTTCATGCTATCCCTCCCTCGCTCACTTTCTGGCCTCCTCTGAAGGCTCCTGGCACTTACATGCACTTACGTATAGAACTCCTCGGCAGGTGAGGTGGAATCATAGGTCCAGGTGACGTTGCTGTCGGTAGACATATACTGCTTGCAGTTGACCGTGTTCCAGGGGTTTTTGCATGTTGTCCATGGTAGTGTAGTGTTGAAGGAGGACAACAGGTAATACAGAGCCCAAGCCATGATGGTGTTGTAGTAGAAGGCAATGTAGAGAGCAATAATGCAGATGGCAAAGCCAATACCTACAGAAGAGACGTAGTATAAGAAGTTCATCTGCTTCACTCTGCTTCAAGAATCTTCCGCTTCAGAAAGAGAAGGGCTGATGACATTTAGCACATTTCCATAAAACTGAAGATCTATAGAAGGTGGCATTTTGCAATGGAAATGTGACAATTTCCATAACAGAGAGTACAAGAGCTATCAACAAAGTGGCACACAGGCACTGGAGAGAAATTGGGAAACACTGCATTATCAGTCTTGTCGCTCCCATACCTTCCTTCTAACAATCTGGTGCGACTTTACTTTTTTAGTCATGAAAGTAGTGCCATACTGATATAAAATTTACATATCAAGCTAATCCTTATCCTTTTTATCGAGTTGTATGAAATTATTCTTATATTGTACTAGAAAAATTGTACTTATCCTGTTGGGCAGAATTCTACATGAAAAGGAACCTTAAATGCCAGCTCAAACATCTATGCACAAGAATGATATTATAAAGTGCTTTTGATATCAATATCTAGTGTGTTGAATACACAAGAATATATTACAAACCAATATGATTTGGACATGTCTATCAGAAGTGAGATCTTCTTACCCTTGAAGATGGGGCAAATATGTTTCCAGATGGATATGCAGCCACTGCGGTGGAACTGCCCAAGTGCCAGCTCCATGTAGAAGAGAGGAACCCCGCCAAACACTGCCATCAGCAGGTAGGGAAACAGAAAAGCACCTGGACAGATAAGAATGACACTTCAGTGTTTAGGAGTTTGGCAACAGGTTTCAACATGTGATACCGTAAATGCTTGTATTCTCTGAAACTAAAGAAAACCATAAACTTTCATCACCTTCATTCATATCAAAGGGTGATTAAAAAAACACCAATGAAGAAATGGTTTCTGAAAAACAAAAAAATGAATTCTACGTATGTTTCACCCTGCCAAAAGTAAAGAGTGGTAGAGAAAGGCAGCACCAGTTTAGACAAGCCTCCCTGTTTGATTAAAGCTTTATTTGTGTGCTTTTGACATGAGTGCAAAGATAGCAGTTGATTTAGTAGCTGCGAAGCAGGTTATTAAACAATAAGAGATTGAAGACCCTCTCATGAAAGCCACAATTAGTGTTGGTAGTAGAGAGTGTGTCCCTAGCTGCTCTATCTCTCGCTCGCCCTTCCATCTTGCATGGTAGAACAGGAAATTACAAAGATTTTATTATTTCAAATTCAAAAGCAAGAGGCTGAATCCTGTTTAGAGAGAGAACGTGAGCAGTCGAGTATAAAGAGGAGAAAGGACAGCAGAGTTCCCTATAAAATAAGACACTGTTCTATTTGTTCTCTCTAATGCACACAGAACCTAATCGATCATGTTTCAGAAAAGAAATACAAATCTTTTTGACAAGTTGTTGTGACTGTAAAGTTGCTCTTGGCATCATTCGGACTCCAGGCAGAATGTCATGTGTGAAATCATGACTGCTTACTGTCAGGTGGTGTAAATGCTTTCTCTGTCCTCTGCCCATAAACTTACCCCCTCCGTTCTGGTAGCAGATGTATGGGAAGCGCCACACGTTGCCCAAGTCCACTGCGTAGCCGATGACAGACAGGAGGAAATCTACCTTCTTGCTCCATGTCTCCCTGGGAGGATCCAGACTGGTCTGCTGGACCACAAGAGTCCTGAATCCCCCAGGAGAATTTGTCCTGTCCCCTACATCCCCGGTGCCTTCCCCTGATGTACTGGGGTACCCGTTTGACACCTGTGTGGGCCCTGAGACTGGTTTCTGCTCTTTCTCAGCAATGCTGCCATCTACCAGCCTGCCATTCTCTTCAGATTTGTCCTTTTCGTCTTGGTCCTCTGGGTTCATCATCACTGTCTGTTTCATCTCCATAGTCAAGGCTGAGATGTTGTGAGTCCCTCTGCTGAAAGTTTTCTAGCACTGGCTGATATGGCGCCCATGAGGGGACTCAAGACGACAGAGAAGAAAAGATCAACTTGCAGATCAGTAGAATGGACAGATAACAGCAACAGACCTGATTGTTTAGTCCACTTTTACAAGCTTCAATAAAGCCCTGCTGCAAAAAAAGAGAATAGAATTTTATGGGGCACTTCAGAAAGTTTTTTTTACTTTTTTAAATGCTTACACTGGTAACATAGAAAATACTTATTTGACTGCTGTGCGTCCAAATAAATACTATCTAAAATGAACAATGCAGATCCAAACAGAGCTTGCTACATTGGGTTAAAAACTATAAAAATAAATAAATAAAAAGAACACAGGAGAAAATTTGCACAAGCCTGCACAGAATTACAGCCAGAATACATTTATTTATTTTAGTTTCGTCTTTGACTTTGTTAGTGTTAAAGAAATTAACATGTGAGACATTTAAAAAGTCTTCGCCTTTATATGAAACAAACACTTACACCATCGGAGAAATTAGGAAACGAAAACTTGAGAAAAGACGTTGTGAAATACGCCTAGCTCAGCTGAAATTATGCTGGACAAATAAACTTTAAAGGAATGACATCGATGCTCTCCTGCTGTTTTTACAGCAAAAAATGAATAATTTATAATAATAGGAAATCAAATGAAAGTGAAAAAACAAATTGCAATGCCCCAAGGGTCAAGGCAATGTAAGCATTACAAATTAAAATAAATACATGTTTCTATCTCTGAGTCCACACATTTAATATAGTTATAGAAATGAAATTCTCAATACTCAGATAAAGCGGTTTTTGCAAAGTAACAATGGAGTAATGAATACACATTTGCCTGCTCTTAATTTAATATTTAATACTTAATTTCTTATTTTTTCTGTATGAGGGAATGTAGTTGTGTAGTGCCCTGATCTTTCACTTTCTTTGCCAGAAATAATAAAAATAAATTAATTAAAATAACCATAATGATACTATCAACTTTCAACAATATCCTCTTAAAACAGAATACCCTTTTAAAATGTCTAAACCATTTGGCACAGCAATTTGCCCACACATGCAATTTATAAAGTTTCCAGTGGAAGCAGGTTTCCATTGTTCCTTCAGCTCTACATTTTTATTTTTATTAGCTATTCCTAATGATTAATTGTGTACAACTAAAACATATCCACCTAAATTTCCTATTAATTATTTTTTAATGCTCATATCCATTGTGGTGAAGGTGGAAAGTGTTACACAGGAACAATCGGTACAAAGTTTGAATTTCACACACGGCTACAATTATTATGGTTAAATGTATTAAATAAGATTTTCCTGAACATCTCAAAGTCCCAGAGCAGCACATTAAAACACTAGGTCTACTCAATTCATTTAACTGAGAAGCTTTAGCTGATGTTTAAAAAGAAACAGCACAAAACGAAAAATTCTCTCCTACAAGCTGGAAAAAGGCTTGACCTGTGACTAAAATATGACTAAAATTGTTTACACATATCAACCTGAGAGAAATAAATAAGAAACACTTTTCTAATAGTTCCAGCATTAAAAATTTGTTTAATCTGAGATTGTCCCAACTGATTTGACCTCGGATAATGGAACAGTCCTCATTTCATCCTCATACATTCAATCTTAATTTACTTTAATAGATCCAGTTGGACCTTATTCTGGCTACTGATGTCAGCTATAATTAAGGTCATTTTATCATTAGTTAACAAACATTTAATACCCTGAGGCACTGGAATCGAAGATTGCATTTAAAAAAAGGAAAGAAAAGAAAAGAATTGATCCAAATCATTCAGGTAATCGGCTATAAAGAAACGTAAACTAAATTGTCCACATATTTAAAAATAAGCACCAGCAGAAGATTTGTTAGTGTAATTACTTCTTTGCCATAAATGTAAGTCATGGTGGAATATAGAGAACACAAAATATTACACATGTATTAAATAAGCATGCTAATAGCATTACAATAACCTACACTTATAATCTATAAAGTTCTTCATATTTGTCTGCAAAAGTTAACTATTCAAAATTCTAACATTCATAATCACTTTGCACAAAGTTACCACAAGCATATCCATCAGTAATTTTAGTTCAGACAGCATA
This sequence comes from Tachysurus fulvidraco, assembly GCF_022655615.1. NCBI lineage: Eukaryota > Metazoa > Chordata > Actinopteri > Siluriformes > Bagridae > Tachysurus > Tachysurus fulvidraco. The sequence goes on along the minus strand of NC_062528.1, from coordinate 12,487,674 downwards.
TCAAGCCGTATCCTACGACACACAGCATGCAAGCACACGCAAAATATAACCTGTCACCCAGTTGTTGTTTTTTTTTTTTTGCAAACACGTTTCTGTACACAGTATGTGAAGTACAATCCTACCGTGCAGCAGTGGAGCGGTTCTGTGGGGGTCTGTGTGCGCTGGGCTGGTGCTCACCGACCCTGGGAGCCAAGTGTGTAAGACACACCTCCCTAACACTCCTGCATACACACACACACACACACACACACACACACACACACACGCACACGCACGCACATACACACAGACGCTCTCTCTCTCTTTCTCTCTCTCTCTCTCCTTTCCTTATACACACATTTACTGTGGTCTCCAGCCTTATTGATCTCTCAGTCTTTCACTCTTGTCTCCAGGCCTGTTGTGTAAATGTTGCAGTGTGTGTTCAGGTGATGTACTCTGGACTCTCCTTTTACTTCCTTTCCATAGTTCGCTATTTATAATGAAGTCACAGCCACAGGACACTGATCCATATCTTCATTTTCCTAGTATGAGTTACATATGACTACTGTAACTGTGATTACAAAAATGAAACCAAAGTGAGTCAACATCCTTTCCAAAACTGTTACAATAAACTCTAGAACACTAATAACCAGAATTTCAAAACTAGCATATAAAATCCTTTTATGGAAAGTTCACATGTGTAACAGGGATTTCAGGAATTTCCAGAATGGGGCCTCCTTAAAATATGATGTCGGATTATGAAATACATACTGTGATAATATTTATAAAAAAGAATTACTTGCTTAAATCCACACCAAAAAATTTAGGAATTTCAGGGCAAAGTACATGAATTCCCATCTGTTATTCTGGCATGTTTTAAATCAAGGCTGACCCAGATTCAAATAATCCTACTGAGATTTTTCTTTTATTATTCCCTCCATCCTATATTGGTTTCAGGGTTAAGACAGAGATTTCAAGGAGGTGACCATTTGTTCATCTCTAATTGAAAGAATAATTAATACAATTCTTTTAATTTGCTAATATCTGCGCATCTAGATAAAATTCAGATTAATAATACACTGTAAATTATTTTGATATATTTGTTCAAATTATGTGATGAGGAATATACATGATGTACGAATAAATTCTGACAATATATATTGTCTTTCTTACTACTGGTTCCTGCATGGAAAACATTTGCAGTGTAAATGTTCAAATTGCAAATCATTACTTCATGTCCATTATACAATCAGAGCAACTTCTATCAACACTGAGCTGAATAACTGAATGGGGATGTGGTAGCTCAGTGGTTAAGGTGTTGGGCTACTGATCGGAAGGTCATGGGTTCGAACCCCAAGTCCACCAAGCTGCCACTGCTGGGCCCCTGAGCAAGGCCCTTAACCCTCAGTTGCTCAGTTGTAAGTCACTCTGGATAAGGGTGTCTGCCAAATGCCGTAAATGTAACGAGACTTCATTTAGAAAGAAAAGGAAAGAAAAAAAATAGAAAAGGAAACAGCCAAAGCCTGCACAAACCTCAATATATGATAGATATCAATTGTATTCATGAGATTTTTACACATGTGAATAACAAGCATTATCTGTATTCTTAAAGAGGGGAGAGAACGTCAGCAAGAATAAATGATGTTTTATCAGTAAGGAAGTTAACACCCCGCAAACTTACTAACACACCCAGAAATAAGGAAACAAAATAATTTTAAATTATTTTCCATTATTTTCCCTTTTCTCTTTTTAAAATCACTGTTGTCAGTTTGGGAGGAGGTTACATATATAATATGATGCAGACAAAACCTGTCACCACATTGTTTTTCAGCTAGCAGCCTCACGGCACTGATCGCTATCTACAACCATACAAAAGAGAACAGTAATGAACTCCCACACCATAGACTCCTGGGCACACAGTGTTTCCCCTTCATAGAGGAGAGATATTTTATGTTATGGTGTTTTGGCAATCCTGTTAAGAACATAGAAAAAGATCAAATAGATGTATTTCATTTTTATAATTTCATCAACAACTATATAACACTATCAACTATATAACAACAATAGAACACAGCCTTTTAATCGTATTTGGGTTATAGCCAATTATAGTATGGAGTAAAAAAAAGTGTTCTGTTAGTTTAGAAGAGGCATGAATGAAATGTGCAGTAACAGGGCATTATGCCAACGATTGTGATTGCTCCACACGCCAGAGACATTTGTTGGCATTACCAACAAACTCTGACCTTTGAAACATGTTGTTGTGTTTTGCAGCGTCTGTCTACGGGGTAGGGGGTACAGATCAAAGACACGAGGGATCAAGAAAAGAGAAGGAAACATGAAGGAGGAGAGTCCTCTCAAAAATGAGAAAGAGAGACAGAGAGAAAGGCAGAGAGACGGAGAGGTAATTTCTTTAATCTGTTCCTTTCACCTAGTCTCTCGCTCTTCTTGTTCTTGCTTAAACTCCTGCCTCTTCATAACTCTGACTTAACCTGTAGATTTTATTCTTTTTATCTCCCATCCTTGGTGCTAAGTGTAAAATTATTACTGATAGTTTTTTGTATGATAGACTTTTTTCTGTATAGTTCTTTAGACCTATATAGACTAACAGTATGTTTCCAAATAAAAAAAAATATATATATAAAGTTCAAGATAGATCCAAGAGAGACATTTACCCTACCTGAGAAACCCAGAGTCCATGATAAATCACTTCATGGTGCTTTCAGCATCCCTTCAAGACCACACTGGAGAGGAATATCAACTCACTCTGAAACTCTTTCTCTGATTTACACACAAGCACACAAAAAAGGTTGCATCATGGCTCGTTCCAGAAAGCGTCCTTTCTAGGCTTCAGCACACTGATCAAACATTCTAGACGTCATAGACGGGCTATCTTGGTGATTACCATGTCATTGTATTAAGACTGTAGCCAAGGGATTGTGTGGTTGGTGATGTCAGAGCTAAACTTAATAGGTGCTCTTAGGATCTGCAAAAAATCTAGTTGCAAAAAACTATATGAGCTTTCTCCTCAATGTTCACAGTGCAAGAAACTCTTAAGCAAAGAAACATATATACACGAAAACGTACCACATTCAAAGCTTCTCTTTCCAATCTGCCTCTGCTACTAGGTTAATCCTCAACAAGATGAGAGAATGGAGCACAGGGAGGGAGAGAGGAGGGAGGAGAAACAGACTAGCCAACATCTAAAATAGGTGAAGAGTTCATTAAAGCAGGGCGGATTTAGAAAATAGAACCAGACACTTCTATGTTCAGTCCTATCAATGTCAAATGAGTTTTTGCTAACTGAACTGAGAATGTAGAAACCTGCAGAGACAGCGCAGACAGGGAAGCCTTGTCAAAGTGTTTTGTTTTTGTTTTTTTCAAAAAGCACTGTAAAGAATATGAGTTATTGGAAGCTCTGGATGGACTTTAAGGTGCTGCCAGCAGTCAATACACTTCTTAAAACCCCCCTAAGGCTTCCATTTTGGCCTGCTGCATGGGGCCCAACAATATCTCACAGCAGTACATCACCCCATCAGGCCAAGTAAGACACATTATCTTCCACAAAGTGCCAAACAGTAATTTTACATCCATGCAAAATAGCCTAATAATATCATTTCTTATGGAAGGGTGAACATTTTATTGAGTACAAAAGACTGTACTGATGTCTTGTTTGTATGTCCCCTGAGGAGACAAAATCCCAATTTGAGACAGGGAATTTTGTAAATGCTTTAGCAGTTCAGCATTAACAATGTTTAATAAATTGTTTATTAACTGCTTATTAATTCAGTTTCTATTATTTAAATTTGCATTTATAGAGATCAAATAGACAGACATTTAAAAGTTATAAATGGTCCCAGATTAGCAAGGATTACATGACACTTTACATGTCAGTCAACAAGACTTCCCTCATTTTTAAGAATAATTTGTATACATGACTTTTGCTCCCAGGTCATCTGAGACTCACACCAGTTGATATGCTTAGAATTAGTCAAGTCTATGACTTTTAGTGACCCCTAATGGACCGACTCATACACAGTCACACATGCACCAACTTCACTTGCAAATTACTTGGAAACTACTTTAGCATATTTGTCATATTAAAAGGCCCTCAGGGCTCATAACAATGTAATAAAAGACAACAAATACGCATAAAATGATCATTTAATTTATTGGGGGAAAAAAAGGTTGTGCAACACCTATAGTCATGTGACTCAGGGCATGTGGGCACTTGATTTTCGCAGTCATATGTGTGTCTTCACAAAACGCCACAAATTGGAACCACACAATTGTGTTAATATTTTTTTATGCTGTAGCATAACAATTTCCTTTCACTGGATCTAATGAGCCAAACCCAAACCGGTTCTAGGCATATGCATATAGAGAGGCCCATAAACACATGGTTTGCTGATGATGTCGTGGAAGCACTAACACAGATTAATCGGAACGGTGACTGCATAGTAGACCTTCTTGTCCAGCATCAGTGTCCAACATCACTAATGCCCTTTTGGCTGAACGGACAGATGCTTCAAACTCTAGTGGAAAGAGTGGAGTTTGTTATTGCATCAAATATTTGGCACCAACTTTTATTAATGCCCATAGTAGAAAGGAATGTACAACAAGCACCTATGATTGTGATAGTAAGTCTGTCCACATACTTTTGGCCATATAGTGTATCATAAATATTTCAGACAGAGAGCAGATCAGTCTTTCACATCACCATGGAGGAATTTTGGCCCACTGTACTTTGTAGAATTGCTTTATATCAGTCACACTGGAGGGCTTTCTAGCATGAAAGCAATTTAAAATCCTGCCACAGCATCTCAATGGGGTTTTTCTCAGGCATTCATCGAGGGACTTGCTTGTTCCTTCAGATCATTATATTACTGCACAACCCAGCTGTTCTTGAGCTTTAGACTGGATTGATGATTGAAAATTCCCCATCACGCTTTAGAGAGGAGAATTCATGGTCCTGACAACTATGGCTATCTGTCCATGCCCCAAGGCAGCTAAGTATCCCCAAACCATCAAACTAGCACCACCGTGTTTGTTGGTATGATGTTGTTATTATAGAATACTGTGTCAGCTTAAGCCAGATGTAATAGCATCCATGTCTTCCAAAGAGTTCCACTTTTGAGCTCATTGGTCCACAGAACGTCATACCAATAGGTTTGGTTTATCAAGGCAAGTTTAACACTTTGCAACTTTCCTATGAATACTATTTTTGCTCAGTTTATGTACTGATGAACATTAATCTTATCTGATGTTTTTTATTTTATTTTTTTTAACCACTGTCCAATTTGGCCTTACTGTGGTTCACTAGAATTCCATAGCATTAGAAATGTCTTTGTAGCTTTTGTAACCTTTTTTTAAGCATTTTGTCTCTCATTTTTTCCTGGAACTTTTTAATATTGTAGAGCAGTGTGCCTGAATGTTCAGACCTTTTAAGCTACTTCACATTGCTGTAAACATTCAATTCAAGTGATGTTTAGCTTCAACAGGGCTGGCAGTAATCTAGCCTACATGTGTCTTGTCTAACTACACTACATTCCCTTTCTAACAGTAATTTGTTCGCATTGAATCCATTACCAAACCTCTTACAGACTGTCAGTCAATCGTATGGCTTCTTTGGGAATTTTTTTAATCCTTTACAAAATGTGTCCAGCCTGTGTCTGAAGTGTCAGCTACTCAATTATTTTCTTGTTTAAAGAATCATATTAAAGCTGTACTGAATATCCTATCTGTGATTTCCTGTGGCATTTATGCCTACAGCCACGTCACTGCCGTGCTGATATTCAGTATTACAGCACTTCTGCTTAAGTTTCTTATAATATAAAGTGATCTTAACTGACAAGAAATACATTTTAATCACCAATCCCATTGTTTAATATGTTTCCATTAATATTTCCAGGATATTTTATTAATTTTGCAAGTGTTTTCATGACCTAGACTATAAAATCAGTTTCCACAGGTTTTACCCCTGACGGAACTGATCAGCAGAGATCAGACTCATCTTCACTGTTGCCAGATTTTTAACAGTAAAGTGAAAGGAAAAGCAGGAATTTTCTACCACTTATGGCAGTAAAGAAAAGAAATCACTCCCTTGATTAGTATACCTTCAGCTTATAGTTACTGTATACTGCTCCAAATCAGTGCATTACCTTGGTGGATGAAAGGCCTTTAGAGCAGACTGTCCTTTCTGCACCAGACTCCTTCACGCTTTAGTCTGATCATCCCTGACAAATGCAGCAACACAATCATCATAATAATCATTAAGCTTATACTTTTACTTGCTGCTTCTATTGTTCTGCGGTACACATTTAGGCTTAAAGGCTTTGTTGTAAACTTTAAAATGGACTTGAATTAATGGTTTACAGCTTTGCACTAAATATTTTATGGCAAGATGCTCATTCCATCAACCCAGGTACATATGCCTTACTTGTCATTAGATCATTATCTGTTTCATCACATTGCTACATCTGGCTTTAACTATAAGGATTATTCCAGTGATTACAAATGACGTCCAGTAAAAAAAAAAAAGGAGAATTTTTATTTAATTTTTTTAAAATCTAGAACAAGCTCTTTTGGAAAAAACATCCAGTAGGGTGGAGTCAAAAGACCTGGCTGAGGTCGGATTGGACATGCTCAGTCTCCATGGTTATGCCAGTGCTCCCATTGGATCCCAGGCAGGGAGAATAACCGGATCCTGCTTCATGACCTCCTGGACCTCAAGGGAGAGGTATTTTTTATCCACCACCACTTCATAAACGTATTCCGAAAACCACTCGTCCGTCATGATCAGATAACCTAGAGGAAAAAACAAAGCTAAGATTAGTTACCATAGAGAGTAGAGAGGAGAGAGAGAGAAAAAAGAGAGAAAGAGAGAGAGAGAGAGAGAGAGAGAGAGAATGAATAGTGGATAAAAAACAACCAGCTCAAGTTTTAATGCCATCCATGAAGACTTCTTGTTACATCTGTATAATAAATGAGGATTAATAAGTAGATTAATAAGTTGTGTGTGTGTGTGTAGTTTGCCTGCTCTTTCCATGCCTCAGGGGTTTCCTCTAGCTTCTCCGGTTTCCATCCCAAGTTCAAAAACACATGCATTGTAGGTTGATTAGCATCTCGAAATTGTCCGTAGAATGTGAATAGATGTGTGTGTAAATGCAAATGGCACTTGAATTCAACTGAAGAATAAAAGAACAACCTTTTATATGAAAATATTATAGTGAAATAATGAGGCAGTAACATAATACACCTGGACATGGAACAGCCAAGCCAATTTTCCATGCAAGTTTGGTCCTTTAAAAATGCTAAACCTTTTCATGATCTTTTCAGAATTCTTTGGAATTAACACACAAGCTGATTATTTATTTATATATGAACTGCTTTTTTTGTTGCCAGATGTTAAAAGTGGTGTTTGGCTTTAAAAAACAACTTAGTGATCCCATTTCCCTCCATCACCACCTTCCAAATTGTTTTGATGGCAGAGAAAGAGCCTCTCCCTCTGAAATCCTTAACGCTTTATCCGATAAGCCACCAGACAACACTTAGACATTTTCCTACAAGTGTGTAACAATGCACAGTTTATAGCTTCATATTATCAACGTGGTGAAGTTTAACAAAAAAAAAGCAGGAAGTGGCACTAAGAAGGTAACTTCTAGACATGTTTGATGACGGATGTGGTCGGGGTTGATGAATAAAAAAAAGCCATGAACAAATACAAAAACACACACAAACATCTCAGCCTGAGAAACTGTTCCTGACATGCAGCAGACATGTGGATTTATTTTACATGGCTAATCACACAGCACTTGTGCAAATGTTGGAAACAGTTCCCTAATTTGTGTGCGTGCTTTCAGGCTCTGAGGATGTCTGTGTCTTTCCATTTCACACTGCTCCACTTTATTCTACACTGTTACTGTCTGCATGACTGCAGATGAACAGATAACAGATCTGCTTAGATAGGTATAAAAAAACTGTCAGAAACTAGCAAAAGCTGCAAGCTGATCACACAAACTGGCTTGCAGTTTCTATTGTTATGTTGAACGGCACATCTTGTAGTAATATTACACAAAGCTATAACGTGGTTCATATGAGACACAACCTAGAATGAAAGGACACTTAAATATATTCCTCATTCCACATTAAAAAGAAAAACTGTCAGCAATATTTCCTCTTTTTTCTGGCTTAAAACCTAAAAGCACAAAAAGGGCAGCAACGAGGCTAACATAATCAATCATAGCCGAGTGTTTTTTTCCTCTTCCCTTTTTAGTATAGCTCATTACAGTCTAATCTCTGAGGGGAAACAACTGTTAGAACAAATTTGAGCACTGCTGACCATCTAACCTCAAACATAAATTTTTCTCTCTCCCAAGGCCAACAATGTCTCCCTTCTTTCAAACAAATATTGCTTCAAAGCCACAAAAATGGTATGATTTATTCAAATGAAAATCTACTTGTGTACAATCATAATTCATTTGAAATAGTAGCTTATTACTGTACTTTAAACTGGAGAAGTCTTCAGCATTCACTTGGGTTTATAGAATAATAGGAATATTATTATGCAAGGTTTCAGCAAACTTTGAACTTTTAAACAGATGATGATTTAGTCTGAAGGCAAGAGATCTGCAAAGCATGACTGAGCTAAAAATAAAAACTTGATAATCTGGGTAAGAATGTAAGGCTTATTAAAGAGAGAGTGTGAATACATAGACATCTACACACACCACAAACTTTACCTATTACTTTAATTACATTTCAAAGAAGGATTTTATAAATGAAATGAACTGCATAATAAAGTCTATATGCTATATGCAGGTATAGTGAGACTGATGGATTAGACCTGTTCATTCCTGGACTACTTATGATAGACACTAACACCACACAAGACCTGCTGTGTAGGAAATGCTCTGACCCAGTTGTCCAACATCACAACTTGGCTTTTGTCAAAGACGCTCAGATCCCTGACTCTTGCCCATTTTTTTTTCCTGTTTCCACACAACTAATACATCAATGTTATTCACTTCACCTATTTTTGATTTAATTGTTATGGCTGATTAATTTCACCAAAGTGCACCAGTAAAAAGAAAATCCCATTATAGTAAAAAGAAAAAAGGTTGTTTTTCTTTACTTTATAGAGATTTCCAATTGGTAGTCCAACATCTTAACTACTAGGCTACCACATCCCCCAAATGTACTAAAGTGCATATGTAGAGTTCTTAATGTAAATATGCATATTGTAATTTCCAGAAGCTTCCATTTTCATTCAAAGTTTTACCCATAGTGTATAAAGGACAACAACGTAGGGAAAGTCTTGAAAGAAAGAGTTAGGGCTCCAGAAACACATATGAGACAGATTTCCTCAGCCAAGAGTGAATTATGAACTCATAAAAAAGGAGAAGAGGGGAGGTCCGGGATGTAATCCTTTTGGAAATTAAATTAGCCCCTCTGGAAAGACAAATATCTTCAGTCTATATAATGCAGTGTAGCGTGCGAGGCAGACAAACTACAGAGAAACTCTTGCCCTCTAAGCTAAGAAACCTCACCCTTATTCCCACGATCATCGCCCCATGAGTTCTCCACTCTCCACTTCTTGTAGCATCCCTCCTTCCCTTCCTGATAAGAGAGAGAGAGTGGGGTTAAAAAATTTAAATAGCACAATGCTTAATCAACGTTATGTTAAAATGTGTTACCTCCATTTAACATTACAGCCAAGAAATTTTTGAACACATATGAATCAGATAAAACGGTATAATTATACACAGGCATCCCAGAGGGCACTGAAATTGTACACTTTATTGTAATGTTGTGACAGTCTTTATAATGAACATAAAGAAACCAAAAGTGTCTCAAGGGTTCTGGGACTAAATTTTCCCCAGTTTAACATTAGCAGTTTATCAGCAAGAACAGCATTATGAGGACCATATATTTCACTGTCAAGTACTCCCTTAGCACATGCTAGTCTTTGGTTCTCAGTTCTCTTTCCCTTCGGGTTTCCCACAGCAAAATGTCATCCTTGGTGACTGTGATTGTGAAAAACATCTCTTACCCAGCTATGAGTGGGAAGGTGTGGAAACTCTTAACACAGCTGTTGTCATTTACATGGGAAATTGACAGTCATTTCAAGTACTGGAGATTAAAAGAATGGTAAACTGTGTGAAAAGAGGGGAAATGTGCAGGAAGAGATAAAGATAAAATTTATTTTGTGGGTGCAAATGGCTTTTTAAAAAAATAGATTGTATCCCACTGGGTAGTATTACTCATTTTACTAGTCACCACAATGTGTAGTGCTATAAATTTGTAGTTTCTCTTATTTCATATCATTTTGTATATTTGTATATTGTATATAGTATAGGGAACATATTACTGTGGCCACCAACTGGACAAGGAAGCCAGTTTTCCATTCTCTTTGCATGTTGGCATTTTTGCCTGTAGTCACTTCAAGTTTTTTGTGTGTTCAGTACCTTGTCAGTAACTGCAGTAAGAACCATGGCATGGGTCATCAGGGAATCTCCAAAAATCAGCCGCTCCGCCTTATTCAGGTTCTTTACTGATACACCAAACACCAGCTCATGGTTAAAACTGTGTACCGAAAAAGAACAGCAAAAACAATGAGCTCATCTTTGGAAACTGTAGTTTGAATTTTTTTTCCAGATAAAATTAATAAATTAATCTATAATGTCATACAAAACACACTTGCTGATAGTGACAGTGTCTCACACTCATTTCTCACAGTCATAAACAAGAATACTGATGTCTCTTACACATTCATGTCATTGATGCCCAGTTTGGCATGGAAATGCTTTCCTACATCACACCCAAACCACACAGCCTGCCAGAGATCAAGAGAGAACACAATAAAGTTCAGCTGTAAGTAGGACAATGATTACGATCAAAGAACACTTGCGTGTCAGCAGTTATAGTTGCTTTATAGATTGTACTTATGTTTCTTTAACCTGGGGACAAATTCTTGTGGAGCAAACACTACTTCTGTCTAACAGCCAAAGGTAGCAGTATTTTTGGCAAGCTATATGTGTGTTTTTTTGTATTGTGGTTCCTCTCTAATGTACATGTATTTTTGCTGTTTAAAGCTAGAATGATCAAACAGCCATTTTAGCATCCTAACCAAATTAGCATCCTAAATTTTGACTATTCATCCCAGGAATTATCTGGATCAGGATCAATAGTGTACAGGGCATCAAAAAGAATGACAGATCCATGCACTACCTCTCCTTCCTTTATGGACTCAGCAGCAGCTTTCTTCAAGACCTCAATGGGTTGATTATTATATTGTGTACTGCGTCCAGCCACCATATTTCCCAAGTATTCCACGCTGTACAACTTCTTATACAGATTCCGAGGCCTGGGGTCATTCACAAGGCACACCTATAAAGAAAAGAGCAGGTATCACAGCCAATATTCACAATACTGAGAGCAAAGAAATGTGGAAGAATGTACAATATTTTCCGCACTATAAGGCACACCTAAAAGCCTTAAATTTTCTCAAAAATCGGCCGTGCGCCTTATGTGTGCACCGAGTTACAAAAATCTGTAAAAATGTTGTGTGACTTTGGTAAGCGATCTGCTTGGTTGACTTTCCAACCGTTTCCCGCTGACACAGGGACGTAATACATACACTATGTACGCTGGCAGCGATAAACCAATCAGGGGACATTACGTAATACGTACAGTACGTGCGCTTACCTCCGCCACACCTCCAGTAGGTATACTACCGGTATGTTGCAAAACAACATTTGTTTCTTCCTAAACATTATGCGCTCCACACTCCAGTCCAGTAGGTGGCGGTAAATGAACCTTAAGGTGGTTTTCCATCCGCCAATAAAAATCAGATGCTTACGAGGCACAATTCAAACTACAGGCTATCAGTTACGCGGTTGTAAATGGGAATAGAGCAGCTGAAAGAATTCAACATCCATGAATCTATGGTTCGGAAGTGGAGGAAGCAAGAAAATGTACTGTAAGTTAAGAAAACACACTAGATGAGGACTTTGATGGATTTGTGGGAGAAGATTGATTAAAAAATAATGTGTGTGTTGTTAAACAGTAGAATAAAGTTCAACTAAACTCACTGTTTTGCTTCTGTTACCTTTTTTGTAGACCGTATGTTTTAGCATGCGCCTTATAATACGGTGCACCTTATACTACGGTGCGCCTTATGTATAGGTTAAGTACAGAAATAGACCCGTAATTGAGACTGCGCCTTATAATCCGGTGCACCTTATAGTGCGGAAAATACTGTAATTGATATTGTTCAGGGTTTTACCTTGTCCTGAAGATTGTAGACGGGCTTGACATGCTGTACGTAAAATTCCTTAGGGGTCAAAGGCCCTATGCGGTGGAAGTTCTTGTCCTTGTCCCTGTACTCCCAACAGATAGTTTCTGGAGGACTTCCCAAACAAACACTTACCACTCTAAACACCTGCACGCAAAAAAACACGAGTCTGAGTTAAAGTTCAGATTGCAGCAGAAATCTGGTATTTGTATCTTTAGTCAATGGATCTATCACTCTGTAGAGTTTTATACTTCTCCTGCTCAGCTATCGTAATGAAAAAAAAAACAGATTGGTTAAACATACTGTAAGTCAGAGCTAATCTCTAAATTATGCTCAAGCTGTGTGTTTCTCTCAGCCCTGTTTACAGCCTCCTAGATTTATCTCCGGTATTTCCTTCCCTCCCCTGCCTAAGCCATGAACTATACAGTATGTACTGATAGTCCACTTCCTTACTGCAGAGAATATCTCATCCATAATAGGAGAGTAAATATCCATAATAATTGTGAGAGTATGTGTCAGTATCATTCACGGACATGCACACAAAAGTTTAAAACCAGGCACAGATTACACTTGTAAAAATAAAACTAATTTGATAAAAATGGAGTTTTAAAACTACAGTGTTAGCTTTGCCTTGGCCAATAAAGCCCACTGACTTCACCAGACAGAAACAGAAATCTTGTAGAAATATAGACATTTCTACCAGAGCCCAAATATTGTATGTCCAGTCCTCCAACTCCAGCCCTCTCCCGTAAAGTGAGCAATTAACTTTCCCAGTTTGTTTTCATTGTCCAGTCCCCTTGGGTGAAGGATAAATGCTAGCAGTGCCCATCCCTTATTTCTCACTGTTGACCCAATATTGGACCCAGATGCTTTAAGTACACAAACAACCTCATGCTCTCCTCCTCACACCCTTGCTCTTCCTTGGCAGATTAGATAAATGTCTGGCTCCATCCAAATACAACACTGGCACCCACATTTCTTCCATTTCCCTGCGCGTTGAAAAGTACCGCTGTACAGAACAATGGCAACGGTTTGAGTGACATCAGAACATAGTCACTGAGTCAATATTGAAACACCTGCCTGTGGCCAGGGGTCAAACTAACTGCAGAAAAAACAGAGAGGCTCATCCAGGGAGGGATGAGGGGGTAAGGAAGATGATTACATTAATTTAGTATTGAATCTTTAAGGAAACTTGACTTCAAGGAAATTCACTGTCTCATAACCCATTAAATCTCTTTTAGCCAACCTGCCTGAAGCTTTTCCCTTTATCAGGCCCACTGTACCCTTTATCATGCCCAAGTTCTTATTTAACCCTTAGTACAGTTGCCCCATTCCATGTTGCATTTTTCAAGTGAAATCTAAAGCATCATTTTTAATTTGAATTAAATCCTTTTTTCATATGAACTATACAGCCTGCTGCTTGTGTGCTGCTAACATGCCTGATATTAACAACAAAAAATGATTGCAAGCTAAACCTCTGGAAGCTAAACCTGCAAGCTAAACCTTAGATTATTATGAGACTTCGAGAGATTATGAGAGGTAAGTGTATGTGTGTATTGACTTCAGGTTAATTTAAAGATGTGACCACCTCCTGAGACTCTCCAACCGTGCACAACAATAAGAAGCGTTGTAGAAGATGAGCTGGTGGAAACAAAATCGTAATGGGTGGCTTGAGGAGAGTTTAGATCACATGCAGAGAAGGCCACACAAGTTTCTGCTTTTCTTTCTGACATGTCCAAGTTACTACTATGATAACTGAGATCACAAGCACCTGCTGCACAATCCACAGGCAGTGAAAACTCTTAATAGGGCCAAAAAGGAAATATGTAGGTTATGACATGTCTTGCTGTCCTGGTTCTCCCTCATGATAAGAGAACTCCCTCTCAAGCACTTATTTTCAGTATGTCACTATGGAATGAGCTGGAAAGCTCATTTCAAAGGTTGATATCATGTGTCTGTTTGCAAGCTTACACTAAGAACACATGGCAACACTGTGGGTTTAGACAAATTAATAATAAAAAAAAATCTTGCAAAAAAGTGTGGCAATGGACAATTTGCTGCAGTGTAAATACCCTCAATAACTGACCATTTCCTGAATTGGAATGTACACAGTAGGCCATGAAATGTTGAAGCAAAGTTTCATAGTTCGGGCCTTGAGATGTAAACTTTTTCATTGAGATAATGAAAGTATGTGTCTTTCAGGTCAAAAGACATGAATCTCCTGGACCAACAATGTGTAAAAGAGTTGCATGGGTCAACAACCTGAACTGTGTGTGTACACAGATCTAACAGCAAGTTTTAAGTTTTTGGCCCCTTCTTTTCAATTTTACCAGTATACCCTGGTCTCTCTGCCTGGGGCCTTGTAAATGTGCCATAATTTTAGAAAGGGGCAATGGTGTGTGCTTATAAGACTCAACTGGGGCTTTATCTGGCTATCCAAGTGTCTTTATATCTGTCCAGACAGTAATGAACTGTGGGCTAATGTGCCATTTACAAATCCCTCATGATCACAGCATCTTTGGAGAACTGGGGTGTTTTCTTCCTGGAGAGGCAGCGGTGGTATTTATTTCATGAGGAGGCATAACTGGAGTGCTTTGCCCTCCCTTTCCTTTTCCTTAAACCACTTTTTCATGGCTGTCACAGTCTGAACAAACGCTTAAAAGAGAAGCAAAAAACAGAACACCTATGTACTGTACCCCCAGAAGCAGTGTATATTGTCTTTATGTGCAGATCTGAGCTTCCCAGATTTTTCAGTCAGCAGCTTTGATGTTGCTAATTATGTTGCAAGTTCAAACAACATCTTGATTGTCAACCCAATGCATGTGGAGCCCAGGGGTCTAGTTGTGGAAGGCAGAAAGCGGTCTGCTTTCTCAGACTGTAGTACCGATTATAAAGCCATTTCACACAGTCTGTGTAGTAAACACTGGTCCATCTCCAAGGCCATTCTTCTCAACATTTCCTCAACAATAGGAAAGCCATAAATGGGTAAGAAATGGACTTGTTTAAATTTAAATCTTATAGCATATGAGCCTACATTTCATATCTGGCAAAAATAAATAAATAAATAAATAATAGATGGATTGAGAATGGAAAATTTGTTTAAATCAACTGCAAGATGACCAACATGGACTTTTGACATCTAATTTACAACCAAACCCCAAAACACCTCCAATGCCTCATCAGACTATAAATCAGAATTGTGTTTAATTTGACACTTGAATGTTGTTGCTTTTAACCTGATTCGACTAAAGCAAAAGAGATATGAATTATTCAACAATATTTTCTAACTTCTCATGAATTATTTGATTTTAAGTAACACAGGAATCTATTTACCTTCTACTAGTTATAGCCATAGCCATAGGGAAGCAGGTAGACTAATTTTCTGGCTGATATTCAGTAAAAATATAGACTTCATTCGGGCCACTCACATAGAGTCTGTGTAACATCAGCCTGCGTTTCCGTAACTAGATCTGACAAATATTACTTAACCTGGATCAAAGCTGACCAGGTTTCATCTGCATGTATTCTTACACACACTCACATAAGGGGAAAGCAGACAGCTGCACGTACAAAATATGTGCAAAAAAGCTGTTAGTAATTACTGCATGTGCATACAGCGCCATTTTACTTTTAAACAAAGCCAAAAACTGCTGGATAAAATATGCACCAGACAGACACAATGCAATGTAGGGCTGCTAAGGGTTTTTGTGCATTTTGTATCAGATCCTTTTTTTTCCATTTTAATAAGTAAATTAATTGAAACCAACTGCAATACCAGTATGTTTGACTAAAGCTGTTTGGAAAATATTTAAAAACAGAATTTTCTGTCTGTTGTGTATTACGTTACATACTCTTCATAAAGATTATCGTGGTTTGGTTACTTTCTGTGGCGAGAGATTCACAGATTTGCTCTTAGTCTTATTTAAATGTTAAAATATCTAAATAAAAAAAAAAATACAGCTATCTACATGTGTAAAAAAAAAACAGTTCCTTGAAAAACACATCAAGATAAAGCAAGATAATCACTTGATAAATAAATTACAAATATAATCATCTTAACTATTAAGCAAAAAATCAAAAACAAACAAACAAAAAAAAAAAAACAAATCCCTTTTGACATTATGGTTCAGTCCTAGTGGATGGACAGACCATTAAATAGCTTGATTACTGACTGCTTTTTTCTAGTAAACAAGTGATCCGGTTTTATTTTCATGATACAACCCTGCTTGCTCACATGTACAGCTTTGCCAGCCACAAGACTATAACAAACCGAGACAGCATCTCTCAGCAGTCAGATCCCACGCTTTAACACATGCTCCAAAGGGTCTTTTATGGGCACACCAGCTAAACAATACTAGCATACACAGGTGGACAAACAGTCACCTAATCAACAAATAGGAACATGTCAAGAGCAAATAGGCCAGGTGACACAGTCTAGTATAATCGTTACTTGAGACACATGTAGGAGGTGTAAACAATGTACTGTTAAAAGACTTCTTATTTTATTACTGTTAGAGGTCTCTCAATATAGCAGCAGATCTACCAAGTTGGTCAAAGCAATGCTGCTAATTCCCGTGTGGCATCTCTGCTCTGCACAGACGGTGCAGGTACAATAATACGGCAAGTGAGATTGCCTTTGCTACAGCGTCAGACGCTGAGAGATAATAATCTTGTTTGTGGAACATTCTGTCATCAAGCCGATGGAGGTGTGCGTGTTCATTTTCTCTCATATTCATACACATACAGCAATATCACAGCCGTAAAATCCAAACCTAAGTCAGGTAACAGGCCAACATGCAGCATTTTTATACAAATTTAACAAAAGCACATTTCAGAAGCGCCACGTGATAATCATGTCTGGATAATTCAAGTCCTGATAGACCATCTGGTGTGAGCTAGTCTTTGTTAAAATGTTGTGTGGCAGTAAAGCAGCCATATGGATTAGAGACTCCTGAATGCATTATTTACTAGTCCAGATAAAAATCACTGCTCTACTAATCTGTAACAATGCAATTTTAAACATCAATTGTAAGTGATACGGAAAAAGTATACAAGCAGAAACAATCCTAAGCAGAACTGTCTCAGAAACCTATTCCAACAGACCAGACGTTGTTACTGCAGCCAAAGGCGGTTATTAACATGCTATGCTACTAATTATACACTAACAAAACATGTCAAATCTTTTATTGAAATACAATTTGATACATACAGTATCAATTAGGAAGTTTTTGGACAAATTAATGTAATATAACAGAAACGTTAAAGCCTATCACTAACGTATAGTATCTTCTACTTCTGGCTTGCAGGAAAAGGGGAGGAAATCTTACCTAATAAACCTGGAACTTCTTCTTTATAATATTTGAATTATTGTCTGTAGTGTTTTAGTAACCATGCAGGAGCAAAGATTTCTCTCTGCACAATATCAGGCACACTTTATGGCTTTAGTCAGGCATGTTTAGTGTTATGGCACCCTCATCTGACTGCAGGATGTAGTGACATCTTCCTCTTTTTTTTTCTTTTTGGATTTTGTAGTCTATTTACCAAAATTACTGACCTCCTCAATCATGGTGTCCATGGCTTCATTCAGCTCTGCTTTGGTGGCACTGCTGGCCACCATGTTCCTCAGCCTAAGACAATATTCTCTCATCTTAAAAAAATGAAAGAAAATACACGACAATTATGTTCATGCAACACAAATAATACAATGACACAATGCAACTTTACGATAGAAATGTTTCCTTAAAGTCTAGCCGAAAGATTTTCTTAGACTAGAAGATGCAATGAAAAATGGTTCAACAATTCCCAAATCCGGTTATTCAGTTCTGGTCCACAGATTTGACTAGACAACTCTAGCAGTAGTTCATCATACTGTAACCATTTCTACACTAACTACAGTCAATCTGTACACTGCATGGCGACAGGCAACACTCTCCTCATCTGTGGCTTTTTGGTACCTACAGTATATTAACTGCTAGAGGAAAAAATAAAAAATATTTGACTATAGTGAGCGTGAGTATCAAGTCCTTAACGGTAATTTGTTATATAGCATTATAGAATTAGTTCATAAGATTATAGAACTGGTGTACATTACTTGTAGCAAATGGCCTATGGCTGAATCACAGCCATGAAGATATTTAGTACAACAGAAATCTGATTCATGTGATAATGCTTAATCGTGCAGTCTATCATTCAGGCGTGTCAGTGGGCATGTAGACGTGGAGGACTTTGCACCTCATAGTCTTGGGTTAATTATTTGTATACATGACTGTGGTATATTTCTCCCTGAGAAAATCTTGTGTATACACTTTACCTAGTAGTGAGTACAAATTACTTGTAAGAATAATTCACTTGTCTGGTGAAAAAGTATTTGATAAATAATTTGACATGTGATGAACTAATTGTGTCTCAAAATGTATAATCTTTTTATATTATCTTTTATTATGTACTGTGCTGTAATTCAGATATATTAATATAAATGTATTAAGTCAATTCTAGTTAATCAAATCTAATAAATGATCACTTAAAATTAGTGTTTAGTGTAAATCAGCTCTGCCCTCTAGCTGTAGATGCTTGGTCAATAAATCCTCATTCAATAAATGTCAACCTAAACGTGGGAAATATTGAGCAGTATACCTTGTGATTGAGGACATCATTCATTCTACGAGAGGCCTCAGAGCTGTGAGACTCAGGGAAACACTTCTTTGGGATGACACCATATTTTTCTAGAAAGCACAAATATCAATATCCGTCATATGTTTTATTCATTTTAACCCTAATCTATTTACATACTGGGTTCATTTACATTTTAAATAAAGATTGCATTCATAATCTACTATTTAGATCCCAGTAAATATATACAAGATTATATATAAATAAATACAATACTAATATTAGATTGCTGTTTTTCATCCAGTGTTTATAAGGGAAGAACCGATAAGCAAAATATTCCTCCATTCACCTCCAGTAATGACTTTGTTACAGTGATGTTTGATGTTTTTGTTTGTCAGTTAAATCGAGAAAGACATTTGTCTTTTCAGTGTTAATCTAAACGGTGCTGAGACATTTTCTGTCCACCAATGTTCCCTTTTTTGCTCATTTATTCAAAGTAAATACTTGCATCTCTTATCAGTAGAATTACTTTTAAACTTTAGCCAAACCTAAAACCTTTTCCCCTGGATTTCCTTTTAAAGTTTTCTATACACATTTTGCATGAAAAGCCCATAATTCTTCAAAACCACCAAGCCTGACTCATCTTCAATACAGAAGTACTAATACTGTATATTAAAACAAACAGACTTAGGGCTAGGTATACAAACTGACCAATAAGGTTGACCAGCATATCCCACTGTCCACCATCACTGGTAGGATTTGAGAGCAGAAACTGGACCAATCGGCCATCTACAGGCTCGTTCTTCTGGGCCGTCTCTACATAGCTGTGCAGGAAGTAATAGCAGCGTTCCACCTGCAAAAAATATACAGCAATAAAGAGACAGCGAAAGATAGAAAGAGTGAAAGAAAGACAAAAAGACCATGAGAGACAGCACTGTCATAAAACTGGGAGAAAATCACTTTAGTGAAATCACTACATATGAGCTGAACTGCACAAACACAACGATGACATACATCAGATATGTTGTGATTTGAGAGCAACTGATGAAAAAGCATTAGCTGTGTCGATACAAGATCCTGTCTTCTCACATACATCTCATTTATGCAGACTGTACAATAAGAAAAAAACATTCAGCATACTATTTACCCAAGATCTGAGGAAATAAAACCTGTTTTAGTGTTTATCGTCAAACTCTTGTTTCAAACAGAACAATTTTTCCAGCCACACCTACAGCTAGTTATGTGAACTGTATATGTAGATAGGTTTGTATTTTTATTATTATTTTTTTTTTTTCAGTTCTAAATTATTTGTCAGTTTCAATCAATCACACATAAATACAAAAAATTAGGTTTCACTCCTGAACAAAGAAGTTTTATAAGCAAAAAGAAAAAAACCATGTTTGGTGTGTGTTTTAATGTTGATAGAAATTTCTGTAAGAACCTCAAAATGCAAACTGATATCCACTATTCGGCTCAGAGCGTCAAATGAGTTTAACATCTGGGTCTCAGAGTCATATTGTGCTGATACTGAATCTATAGATAGTGTGAAATTACTGAATTTTGATTGGAAATGTTAGACAAATTAAATATTATTATGTATATTTTGATTATTATGCTTGCTATAAATATTGAGGGTAAGAGGCGAGTACAGGCAGGTTGGAGTGGGTGGAGAAAAGAGTCAGGAGTACGGCTGGGCGATAAAATGATTACGATATGTATCGCGATAGACACGTGATCGATATCAATAAAAAATTTGTCCGATAAAACTTTCGATATTTTTTATTTTTCGTCGGAAGAAAACAGAGGTTGCGAAGCAAGTTTGGTTGCATTAACAAAGGCACTCACTCTCTGGTAACCTAGGAACGTAGGGAGTGACACGCTAACAGCCAATCATGTAACAGTATCATGTTTGGTTGCGCCATATCGTTGTCTCGTGCTGGTCCTGCTGGATTCCTCTTTGGTAACCGGCGACTGATAAGCAGAACATGAGCGACACAGTGAGCGAGGAACATATTTCTGCAGGTTTTATATTTCAAACAATGTTACTCTACTCTATCAGGTTTGTTTTTTATATTACAGATGTATCTCAGTCTACCTCAGTTTTATTTATGTTTACAAAACACTGCACATATTTTAAAACACTTTACTCACCAGAAGGTGAACAGCTAGTGAACTTCCTAGCACTAAACTTGCACTAAATTCTTAGGTTTCTCTGTTTATATTTAACACTTTGCACTATTTTATTACACTTTATTAAGCATTTCTTACATTTTCTTTCATTTTGCACTTTACATGTTAAGAGATAATTGTTAAGTGTTAAGACTTTAGACTTATGTTTACATTTTAATTATTTGAGTTTTCCACGGTTGTTGACATTTCTGTCTTAATAACTGAGGGGATTATGATCAGAGGAAGGTTAAGCTTAAAATAAAAATGTTTAAATGTAATATATTTTTCTCCTGGTCCTTATTTTAAATGGGTCTTAAAAAATATCAATAATTATCGATATCGACCGATATGAATCACTGATATCATGATACTGTTTTCAGCCATATCGCCCAGCCCTAGTCAGGAGTGGTCTGTTGTGTGACAGAAGAGTGTCAGCTAGAATCAAAGGAAAGGTGTACAGGTCAGTAGTTAGAGCAGCTTTGCTGTATGGGTTAGAGACTGTAGCAGTGAGGGAAAAGACATGAGGCAGCAGAGATGAGGATGTTGATGTTCTCTTTAGGAGTGATGAGGATGGACAGAATTAGGTACAAGCACATCAGAGGGACAGCTCAGGTTGGCTGTTTTGGGGACAAGGTCAGAGAGGATATATTGAGATTCTTTGGACATGTACAGATGAGGGAGATGGTTATATTGGTAAAAGGATGTTGGGAGAGGAAGCTGCCATGTAAGAGGTCAAGAGGAAGGCCAAAGAGGAGATATATGAATGTGTTGAAAGAGGACATGAAGGTAACTGGTGTGACAGTAGACAATGCTGAGGATAGAGTTAGGTGGTAACAGATAATCCGCTGTGGCGACCCCTAACGAGAAAAGCCAAAAGAAGAAGATGCTTGCTATAAATATTGATGATTAATTGTAAATAAAACATTTTTCAGGATGTATTAATGTTCTGTTGAAATGTACACACACTCCTACAGATACACCAGTTGTGATTAGGAAAGGAGTGAAATTTGTGTTTGTTCATTATACGGTCACTTTTGACTGAATACAATTATGATGAACATGCTCTGATATTTACAACAGTAATGGAAACAGTAATGCTAGTATAATAGAATTATTAAGTAATGGTACGCTTCTATAGACAGCACAAATCAAATTCTATATCTGTAAGCCTTCCAGTAACAGAGTAACTTACCTTATCCCAGAAAAAGAGATAGGACTGACTGAATTCAAACTCTTCTATATTAAACTTCTTCATAAAAGGAAGTCGCATGACATTGAGGCACGAGAAGATCCAACATCTCCCTAACAGAAAAAAAAGAATTGATTTGTTTATTTATGGTCAATACCAGGAATGTCATTTATAAAAAATGGTACCCATCACATTTTTCTAAGACCCCATGGATTTGGGGGATTTCTCTAGGTGGAGCTGACTGGCTCATTCATGTGTTTAACAAATTGCTTGTGGCTAATTTCAGGGAATAATCATACAGCCATATGTTACGATTGTTTTGCACTGTACATCAAAAATAGGATAAAAAAGAAATACAATAAAAGTGCAACTGTATGTTTAGTTAAGTTGTAAGAATATGAACAGAATTACATGACTTTACTTTGTAATAAAAAATATATGTATTACTGTGTAATAGAGATTTGGAAAGATTTTTTCCCAGCTGGTCACGACCTTAGTTCTCAGTTGAGTTTCTTAAATTTTCTTGGTTTTATCTGTTACCTGAGTTCTTCTGGTTGGTGACAGGCTTGCCCTCGGCAGGGATGGCATGCTGAAAGATATGCACTGTGTCTTGGACTGTCTGTCTGTGCAGACACACTTCTAGAGGGTCGATGCAGGTCGACACATTTTGGGCCAGCAGATATCGAGGCTCACTCCGCAGACGCTTAATAAAAGCAGATACTTTTTCCCCATTCAGGCCTGTGGTTAGACACAATAAGATATAGTCAATGTCCATTAGGAATACAGAGTAGCTTTAATTGCATATCTTCTGTAAACCTGAGAATCTGGACAAGAATGCAAAGCCCAAAGAGGATGGAAAGAAGATATGGAAAGAAGTTCTCTGTATTCTCTGTATGTATTACAAAATATATTCTATATTCTTATTTCTATGTGTCTTGATTCAGCAAAACAGCTAAGTTAGAATAATTATGCAAATATTAAGTACACTATTACTGTGTAGGAAATAATGATAAACATATTCTGCTAAAATTAACTATATAGTGCATTATAATTATAATTGAAGAATGTCTGTAGTGGGTCCGTACAAGCTATTAGCTGATATTTGCTGCTCTGATCTCAGCAGTCATCCATTCATTCATTCATTCATTCATTCATAGTCATTCAGTCATCTTTCTCCACCCACTTGATTAGGGCCATTATGGATCTGAGGCTTATCACAGAAAATGTAAAGCATGTGGTGGGAACAAACCATTAACGATACGCAGTCCTGACCTCAGTATTAGAAATAAAGAAAAAAAAATACTGCATCTCCTTTATAATCATTATTTCAAAAATGACCTTTGCTAAGCTAATATTTACCTTTATGGAATTTGGTAGACGCCCTTTTCCAGAACGACTTACATGTGAGCAGTTGAGGTATAAGGGCCTTGCTCGAGGGCCCATCGGTGGCAGTCCAGTACCGACTACACAATCAGCATGTCTACAATTATTATACAATATATGATGCTGTTATGGTAACACTGACTAATTGATTAACCATGGGAGCGGGACAGGGGACACCGTGGATGTGATGCGAAACCATCACAGAGGCAAAAGTGCAGCTATTCACACTACTGATAATTTAGAGATTCCAAACAGCCTACAACACCGGTCTTTTTACTGGGGAGGAACCAGATGTACCTTCTGGAAATCCTTAAAGCAGAAGGGTGGAAGTGGGAATTGACACTGCCGAGGTGAGGCGAGCGTGCAAACCATTAAAACACCACACCATTAAAAAAACACGCCTTTCCACCTTGTTTTTCTGTCCACCCAACAACTTTTGTGTCTTGTGATGTTTAGTTACCTGTAATGTAACCATGCAACTCTCTTTCTTTTAATCTGATTTTCATCTTATGATGATGATGATGATAAAGAATAATCGTAGCAGCAGTAGTATTAAGAATTTGATTTATCAGTAACGTCCTTAGATACATTCAAAGTCAATTATAATTTTAAAAAAAATAACATTATTATGTTTTGTTGTTTTTAAAACGCTTTATACACGTTGTTAACTGAAAGCAGGAACAGGAATCAGACAGTTTTGATGCTTTTCTGTAGAAAAGGCCAAAGGTTAGCCATCAAAGTGACTTGCAACTTTTTATTCTCAACACAACCGAGAGGATCACAAGCTCCTACGTCCTTTATGTTCAGTATTATGTGCATTACAGACTCTTACACACAAGTGGCTGTAGATCTGCTTTTAAACCCTTCATAGCAGATCCTGAAACCACACAATTCACTCCTTTAAGTTTCCACACGAACACCAAGAGGACACGAAACTCACAGCTTCACCTCCATATCGGATCCTTTCTGGATTTACACAATATCTTTATAAACTATTTAGACAATGAACGACAACAAGCTAACGACATTTCTCTTTATGTATTGGGTTCTGTTAGCTTCAAGGCTAACCGGCTATGCTAACTATTACAGAATTCCCCTTTATTAAATATACCTGACTATCTGGACTGAGTCTAAGTTACAAAGCACACCAGGAAGTTGTTAAGATACAACATACATACCTGCATCCATGTTTGCTCGCAGATCGACTCTTTACCGGTTATGTGGCTTTTTTCTTCGCCTTTGTTTATTTTATTCGCCGACAGACAGCCAGTCAGAGAGCGCGGAATCCCGGAAACAGGAAATGCAAAGTACTTTCCAGTCAGAGGATCCTCAAAGCTGAGGTTCTGTTATAGTTTCGTGCGTCTAAATCACTATCTCAATGATGGGGTGCTGAAACACTGCAGTGGGCAATAAACACGGGCACCTTAGAGATACCAGTCAGCCTCATGGCATGTGTTATTACTGAGGAAATCTGCACATGGAAAGACCCCTGACCCCAAATATACTGACCTTTAAACCACATTGTCCGTCACATAAAGGACCATAGATATATATACACTAGATGTCGCCTTGTATAGGGCATTACATTATAACGAATGCGTCAATTGAGCCGCCATCTTGGTACGGGGGATGCCCTCGTCTTAATGCATTAGCGTCAATGTAGGCAAATAAATAAAATCACCATAAATCGTCAGGAATGCGATTCTAGTTTTTTTTTGGTTCGTTCCAAAGGTCAGTCATGTATTTATCATTAGAGAAACTAGAGTCCAGAGAAAATTTAAGGCTTTCTATATTAAGATAATCTACTTTTTCACAATATAATGCATAGTGCTAGTAGGTGTAAGTTTATTACTTACATTCTGAGTAATCTTCAAATGAACAATCACTACTTACCTTATAGCCTACTGCATGCAACACTGCTACTATGCTTTGACTATACATGTTTAAATTTAAATATTTAAATTGTATTGGTTTTTTAAATATGATACACAAATTCAAGAGGATAATGTGAAAGTTAGATAGTCGAGATGCCAAAGACCGTTCAATCTTATATTTATTCCTTTCCTGCAATACTTTTGCCAGATTAAATAAGTATGTAATAAAGTCACATAAACCAAAAATGTATATAGTGTATAGATATCTATGATACAGGTTTAATTAAACTAAACAACATTTTGGTAACAGTGTCACACAAATACTTCTGTAAGTACTTTATAGCATAGCCAAATGGCACTCAACAACATTCTATATACAACTATAGTTTTATTTATACTTTATATATATATATATATATATATATATATATATATATATAAAATACACACACACACATTATATATAATTTTATACATTTACATTTAAATATTCAAATGTCCTAAAATATTTTATTACATACAATCAGATTCTGATCCTGCTGTAAAATCCTAGTAGCTATAAGCAATATTAGTAGTCGCCTAACCACCAGGGACCCTGTGTCACTGTTGCCGCGCCGCATGCACCTCCTGAACACCAGCGAAGAGAAAAGTCTCCGGAATACTAAAGCCCTTCCGGACTACACTCCCTACAATTCTTCACCGCCGCTGATTACACCGCCACCTGCTCCTCATTAACCACTTCCTATTTAAGATGAACTTGAACTCCACGCCGGTGCAAAGTCTCGATTTGTTTCAGCTATCATTCTGAGCGTTTCCCGTGTATTCCTAGTTTAGTTTCGAATCTGTTTTCTATATTCTGTTTTTTCTGATTGTTTGCTGCCTGCCCCGACCTCCTGCCTGTTTTGCCATTTTTGATTTCTGTCTGCCGGCTTTGACCCTGTCTGTCTGAATCAGAGTGTGGATTTATTAAAACAGCTGCACATGGATCCTCAGCCTTATGACACCTCATTACAGGAGACTTTGCCAACGGACAATCCAGCAGCCGTCAGCCAGCTCGCCACTCAGCTCTCCGGCCAAGCGTAGCAGCTCGCCGGTCACCATCAACAGCTGACGCGCCTCTCCATGCTCACCGGAGAGCTTGCCATGGCGTTGCAGAGCCTGCAAGGAGCCACCGGAGCGCCGAACCCCCAGCCGCTGGCGATGAATCCCCCAGCCTCCACGTATACAGCTCCTGCGGCCGTCAGCCCCTGACTTGCCTTCCCGGAGAAATTCAACGAGGACCCTGGAAAGTGCAGGGGCTTCCTCATGCAGTGTTCGCTCTTTGTTGCGCAGCAAACAACGCCTGTATCTGACCGAGACCAGCCACGTCACCTTCGTATGCTCTCTGCTCACCGGCAAAGCGCTGGACTGGGCTACCACAGTGTGGTGAGAGGACACCTTTCCGACCTTCGAAAACTTCCTCACGCAGTTTTGCGCGGCCTTTGACCACTCCGCCACTGGAGAGAGCGCGGAGGAGCGCTTGCTGGCCATCTCGCACTGCCGCCTAGCCGAGTTTATGGACCTGTCTATCCAAATTGACAACCTGATATGCTCCCATCGAGCTCCCGCATCGGCCGTGCGCTCCGAGAATCCCGAGCCCATGCAGATCGACTTCACGTGCCTCACGCCCGAAGAACGAGCGGGACGCTTCCGCCAACAGGTCTGCCTCTACTGCAGGGAACCCGGACACAGACTAGCCACCTGCCCCACCAGACCACCCAATAAGCGGACCCCTCCGGTGAATCGAGATTCTGTTATTCCTCAATCACCGGACTGTGCCCAGATCGGTGTACGACACGAGGTGCAAGGAGAGAACATACTCGCTCTTATCGACTCGGGTGCAGTGGTGAATTTTATGTCTTGGAAGTTCGCCCAAAACAACAATGTTTTGCTAATTCCCTGTGTTTCCCCTGTGGCAGTGGAGGCGATAGTTGGACGGCCGGTTGGAGAACGACACATCACCCATGTCACCAGGGACCTCAACCTACTAGTGGGGGACCACCATCAGGAGCACATTGGTATTCGCATTATCCACTCTCCCCGACACGCCATCATCCTCGGACTGCCCTGGCTCAAACTCCATAACCCTGTTATCTCCTGGCCCGAACTGCAAATCTGGAATGGTGGCAGCGCGTGTACCTAACACCACCGGCCTACAGAGGGGCCACTCCAACTCAACATCACGAACGCCACGCCTTCCGCCTCCGACACCCCTGAACTTCCGACCGAGTACCAGGACCTCGCAGAGGCGTTCAGCAAAACCAAGACTATTGAACTACCACCACACCGCCCCTGCAACTGTGCCATCGAACTCCTGCCAGGGGCCACACCACCTAGAGGAAGAATCTTCCCCCTCTCACAGCCGGAGTCAGCGGCCATGAATGTGTACATCGAGGAGAAGTTGAAAAAGGGGTTCATCCGGCCCTCCGTATCCCCAGCATCTTCAGGGTTCTTTTTTGCCAAAAAGAAAGAAGGGGGGGGCTCCAACCGTGCATCGACTACCAAGCCCTAAACGACATCACGGTCAAGTTTCGATATCCCCTCCCACTCGTGCCGTCAGCCTTGGAACAACTCCGCCGGGCGCAGTATTTCACCAAACTAGATCTCCGCTGCACCTATTATCGGATCCGCATCCGAGAGGGAGATGAGTGGATAACTAACTTTTCAACCCAGTCTGGCCACTATGAATATTTAGTCATGCCGTTTGGCTTTTCTAACAGTCCGGCGGTCTTCCAGTTCTTCATTAATGATGTATTCTGCGACATGCTAGACCGCTGGGTAATCGTCTACATCGACGACATCCTCATTTATTCCGAGAACCTGCCGGAGCACATCCAACACGTGAGGGCGGTATTGCAGCGCCTAATCCAGCACCGTCTATACACCAAGGCAGAGAAGTGTGCGTTTCACCAGACCTCAACAACCTTCCTGGGCTACGTCATTTCGGCCGAGGGGGTCGCCATGGACGACACAAAAGTACAAGCGGTGCTGCAATGGCCTTGACCACTAACCCTCAAAGAGCTGCAACGCTTTCTAGGATTCGCCAAATTTTTACGGCCGGTTCATTCGCGGATTCAGCAACATTGCGGCGCCCCTCACCTCTATGACTAAGAAAGCACCAGCCTGTCTCACTTGGTCCCTGGAGGCGGACGTCGTGTTCCGGCGCCTGAAAGAAAGCTTTACCTTGGCACCCATCCTGCATCATCCAGATCCGAATCGGCCATGCATAGTGGAAGTGGACGCCTCTAGCACGGGAATCGGGGCCGTCCTGTCACAGCGCCAGGGTCCAGCCAGTAAGATGTTTCCGTGCGCATATTTCTCCCACAAGCTGTCACCTACGGAGCGCAATTATGACGTGGGAGACCGCGAGCTGTTGGCCATAAAAGTGGCGTTCGAGGAGTGGCGGCACTGGCTGGAGGAGCATGAACCAACGCCAGGCATGGTGGGACATGTTCTTTACCCGTCTCCACTTCACGTTAACTACAGAACATGCCAGCTGAACCCATCACCCCCGAAACTCGCATCCTCGCTCCCATCCAGTGGGACATCCTGACTGAGATCTCCCAAGCCAACACACAAACACCACCGCCAGTGGAGTGTCCATCAACCCAGACCTACGTGCCCGAGAACCTGTGTATAACCCTTTTGGAGCTCCTACACGCCAGCCCTAGCTCCGGTCACCCCGGCATTGCAGGAACAATCCACTTGGCCCAAAATCAGTTCTGGTGGCCATCACTACCCAGGGACGCACAGGAATTCGTCCAAAGCTGCGCGGTGTGCAACACCTCTAAAGCCTCCCATCAACACCCCGCGGGTTTGTTACAGCCTTTACCCGTTCCGCAACGACCATGGTCTCACATCGCCCTAGATTTCATTACCGACCTGCCTCGATCAAATAACTACAGGGTCATCCTAACTGTCATTGACCGGTTCTCCAAGGCCTGCCACCTGATCCTTCTGCCCAAGCTCCCCACGGCCTTCGAGGCAGCAGAAGCTCTATGCAATCATGTTTTCCTGCTTTTATGGTCTGCCCAAAGACATCGTATCTGACAGAGGCCCCCAATTCACATCACGGTCTGGACGGCCTTCTTCGAACAACTGAACTTCAACATTAGCCTCACCTAGGGGGACCACCCACAGTCCAACGGACAGACCGAACGTCTGAATCAGGAAGTCATTCGCTTCCTCTGTTCGTATTGCCAGTACAACCAGAACGAATGGAGCAGGTACTTGATGTGGACAGAGTATGTCCAAAACTTCTTCGTAAAACCTGCCACCGGCCTGACTCCCTTTCAATTTCGAGTCCTCAGACAGGTCAACCCAGGTCTCGTACTGTCTCGCACTGCCCCCAACATACCGCATCTCACCTACCTTTCATGCCTCGCTGCTGAAACCTGCCGACGAACCGAGAAGAGACCCTGAAAGCACCACCGCTCCGTCTGAACCACCACTGCTGCTGATCAGCTGCTAGACTGCAGGCACCGGGGAGGTCATCTGTAGTATCTGGTGGACTGGGAGGGATACGGCCCGGACGAACGCTTGTGGGAGAAAGCGAGGGATATCCTGGACTCATCACTCACAGCCGATTTTCATCAGCGACATCCTGACAAGCCAGCTCCCTGTTCTCGAGGATGACCCCGCCGCACCACACGCACCTCCTAAACACCAGCGAAGAGAAACATTCTGAGCGTTTCGTGTGTATTCCTAGTTTGGTTTCGTTTCGTTTTTCTGTATTCGGGTTTTTCTGATTGTTTGCTTACTGCCCCGACCTCCTGCCTGTTTTGCCGTTTCTGATTTCTGTCTGCCCTCTGATACTGTGTTTGCCGGCTTTGACCCTGTCTTTCTGATTCTGGGTGTGGATTTATTAAAACAGCACATGGATCCTCAGCCTTATGACTCCTCATTACACCCTGCAACAATACGATACAATCCAACATATACATTTACAGCATTTAGCAGACACCCTTATCCAGAGTGACTTACATTTATTTCATTTTATACAACTGAGCAATTGAGGGTTAAAGGCCTTGCTCAGGGGCCTTCCGATCAGTAGTCCAACAACTTAACCACTGAGCTACCACATCCCCACATATAGCTAGTATAGAGAGTGGATAAAGTAAAAATAGATCAAGCATGACATTCATTCAGAGATCCGAAGATCCTCTTTGCTCATTGTGTTTTCTTACAGCCATGCAAACAGATATATCACTAATTATATGTGATGTATGCGTATAAGTTTCTCACCACAGGAAAGGAGGTTTGTTTTGCTCATGGTGTGAAGTTAATGGATATTAAAAAGTTGACACACCCCTGTTAATGGAACGTAATAAATTACTGTGCTCAGAATTAACAGTCATATTTAAATGTCAGTTACTCTTGAACAAAGCGGTGTGTATGACAGGGTGCCAAGAGAAGAGCTGTGGTAGTGTATGAGGAAGTCAGGAGTAGCAGAGAAGTATGTCAGAGTGGTGCAGGACATGTATGAGACGAGAAGGACAGTGGTGTCTTGTGCTGTATGTCAGACAGAGGAGTTCAAAGTGGAGGTGGGACTGCATCAGGGATCAGCTCTGAGCCCCTTCCTGTTTGCTATAGTGATGGACCAGTTGTCAGAGGAGGTCAGACAGGAGTCTCCTTGAACGATGATGTTTGCAGATGACATTGTGATCTGTAGTGAGAGCAGGGAGCAGGTGGAGGAAAACCTGGAGAGGTGGAGGTTTGCGCTGGAGAGAAGAGGAATGAAAGTCAGTCGTAGTAAGACTGAGTACATGTGTGTGAATGAAAGGGAGGGAAGTGGAACAGTAAGGTTACAGGGTGAAGAGGTGAAGAAGGTACAGGAGTTTAAGTACTTGGGGTCAACAGCCCAGAGTAATGGAGAGAGTGGGAAAGAGGTAAAGAAGCGAGTGCAGGCAGGTTGGAATGGATGGAGAAAGGTGTCAGGAGTTCTGTGTGATAGGAAAATATCAGCGAGAATCAAGGGGAAGGTGTACAGAACAATGGTGAGAACGGCCATGCTGTATGGTTTAGAGACAGTGTCACTGAAGAAGAGACAGGAGTCAGAGCTAGAGGTAGCCGAGCTGAAGATGTTGAGGTTCTCTTTGGGAGTGACAAGATTGGACAGGATTAGGAACGAGTACATCAGAGGGACAGCTCATGTTGGACATTTGGGGGACAAAGTTAGGGAGGCAAGTTTAAGATGGTTTGGACATGTTCAGAGGAGGGAAAGTGAGTATATTGGTAGGAGAATGTTGGACACGGAGCTGCCAGGCAGGAGGCAAAGAGGAAGGCCAAAGAGGAGGTATATGGATGTAATTAATGAGGATATGAAGCTATTGGGTGCAAGTGTTGAGGATGCAGAAGATAGGGATAGGCGGAGAGAGATGATTGGCTGTGGCGACCCCTGAAGGGAAAAGCCGAAAGAAAAAGATTTAAATTTCAGTTACTCATGTTCAAATGCAACTATGATCCAGCTAGTTCCAGTCCACTAACTTAATTGTTATTTTACTTAATTATCATACACCAGGGAAGCATAGTGATATATTAGTTAGCACATTTGCCTCGCTCCCCTAGGGTTGACATTAAGATTCCACCCTCCTCCCTGTCTGTGTGAAGTTTGCATGTTCTCCTTGAGGTATTTCCTCTGGGTAAACGGGTCCTCCTTCAGTCCAAAGATGTGTTGTAGGCTGAATTGCATCTTCAAAATTTCTGTAGTGTGTGTTTATGCAGTTTTGCCTTGTGATGGTTTGGCACACAGTCCAGGGGTCCCCCATCTTGTGCTCAGAGTTTGCTTCAATAGGCTACAGGCTCCCTAAAACGCTGTGTAGCATTTCTTAGCGTGGTGTTAACGAAATGGATGGATGGATCTAGTGATTCTAGACATCAAATATAGATAAGCTGTATCTTTTAGGATTTTTAAACATGATCTTGGAACTCATTTTTAAAAGGTATTGATCAGGAAAGGAGAAGTGTAATTTGCAAAACATTGACATTTTATGTAGCAATAATCATCGAGTGGATTAAAATGAGGCACCACAGTGACATTAACCAGAATTGTAAATCCCTCAAAATGTATTCTGGAACAGAAATAAGCTGTATTCCAGTCAAAAGTATTCACATTCGTTACCCAGGTAGATACCAGGGTTTAAAAAGACTTCTGTAGAAGTTGAAGTATCAACTCAAGTTTTTTTACTGTGTTAAAGTACTGGTTTCAATACTACTTTAAAAGTATAAAAGTAAAAGTAATGCAAGGGAAAAATTGCCATTAAGGACAAAAGCTTAGGCTGTGCCACAGGGGCCTATTGTGCACTACCCCACTTCCTCAAAAAACATATTTCTAAAGGCCATAATGACTATAATGTTATGTTAATATGATAATGTTGTTGAAAAAATTTGGGATGCACTAGGCTACCTGTTTCAGCTGCATACTGAAATTTCTGAATTTCTGCATACTGAATTTCATATGCCCATTGAAAAAGAATTTTAGTACAATGCAAATACAATAAAGAACCATATATGTGTACTACTGAGCTGTGTTTCATTGAGCGGAAGGTATGACTAGTTGGCTATAAGTATTGTAATAGTGCAAAAAGTCAAAATTCAGAGGCATGTCATCAATAAACTTTATTGAACCAAACACATTGGACTTAAACAACAACAGGGTAATCAACATCAGTTAAGCACAGAACATGCGACAAAGAGTTACCAATAGGTACCATCAAAAGCTGCTGGTTCTCAAAGTTCTTTGAGCCAATGTATGCTCTTTTTGGCCTGAAGATCAGGCCTGCAACACTAAACAGTCTTTCACAGGCTGCTGAGGCAGGGAGTGCTGTATTAAGCTTAAGACATAGCTTACCTCTACATAGTCGTACCTCTACTGTGTCTCCTGGGCACTCCAAGTACAGTACGCATCCAACTGCTGGGTCGTTTCAAGAAGGCTGGTCTTCTTCAAGGAGGAAAAGAAGTTCATCAGAATAAAGAAATTCATACAGTTTTCAAACAACATGAGAATGAAAAAATTATGACAGATTTTTTCTTTTTGAGTGAGCTATCCCTTTAAAGCTGTTTTAGGACCACAAGCAGCTGCTGGCATGACTGAAAATAAGCAGTCAAATCATTTTAAACAGCATTTGGCTAATAGTTGGGTCTATTACCTCTTTACAAGGACCCAAAGGGCCCCATAAAGGCACGTGCACTCTCATACACAGACAGGATCATGACTATCTTTAGTACATACTTTATCAACCAGCTGTAGATTATAGCTTTGCACAATTAACTTACAAATATTGCATATAGTAACAATATAAGCTCAGATAACATTTGGTTAAAGTTGAATTTCAAATTTGTTAATAATTGACTGATAATAACAAAATTTCACCTCAACTCAATATGCTTTTTT